>NW_020454971.1:420427-489151 GCF_003342845.1 Nothoprocta perdicaria | reverse complement strand
ATGCCTTGCAGCATCAGGTCAATAAGGTTGCTTGATTCTATCAAAAGCATCACCATGGTGAGTGAACTCTGCAATTAACAAAGAGTAAGCACAAAAAATGCTAATATCTCATTTGAATGTAATTATGCACAGATTACTGTTCACTGGAACAAGAAAAGGGATTTTAATTGTCACCCAAAGTTACACGTAAACCCAGTATTCTAGTTAACTTTTTTTGTTCGGGAGAGTTTATAAGATACTGAAAAGGAAGAGTGCACAAATTCAGTGACTTTGTCAAATGCATGCACTGACTTTCTACAAAGTAAGCAACTTCCTCGAGTCTCTCTTTTGTAACATCCCTCCATGTATGTTGGCAAGGTTAGTTTGTAATAAGTTTCACCATCGTTTGCATTTTAATACTATTTGATCTCATTTACATGTTTAAATTTGTTCCTGTAATAAAATTCATTAGTATGTTTATCATAACCACATAATGAATATAGCCCTTATGTAAAATAAAAAATTGAAAGTACATTAGAGACATTACAAGCTGTTTGAAATTACTGTGCTTTGCATATTATACCTTATTAATTAAATTATAAATTATTTATTTATGTATTTCTTTAATCAGGGGCAAGCACTAGAACAATATTATATTAGTATAAGAAACATAATACAACTCAAAGCTAATTCACACATGGACCAGTTTTACATACATAAGAGTACAGATTCATTTTGCCATGGGGTGGCAAATGCCATATCCCCTGCTGTGCATCAGGGGACATGAAACAGCTATTTAAAGGGCAGTGAGGGGAAAATGTTCCTTGTGCAAGTTAAAACTTAACTTGTTAAGATAATATCTCCTTTGCCTTCCCTTTTTATGAGAATAATTAAATCAGATATGCAGATAGAACTGGGGAATAAATCATTATTCAGGTTATGCCACATTCACATTATATAGAGTCTACTGGTTAAAAAAAAAGAAAGAAAGAAAAAAAAGAATTATATTTTTTCTTTCAGTGTTTTGCAGTGGTTTGTAAAGTTCAGCAGACAAAACTTAGCATTTTATAATCATAGAGAATGTTAGGGAAATATCACAAGAGCAGCAAGATGGTAGTTTGAGTTCATATTTTTTTAACTAAGCTGTTATAAAGAAAAATTAATCCACTGATGTGCAACATTATTACTTTAAGAAAAATGGAGTTTATCAAAAAGAATTAATAGTTAGAAGAAAATTATTAGGTATTAAAAACAAAACTCATAAGATTACAGACAAATGAAACTGGTATATCTAAAGGTCAGTGGAATCTGTAGAAAATATTAGGGTATGAAGAAAGTCAAAGAAATTAAAACAAGAAGCCAAGAATAAGATTACTGAATGCATAATTGAGATGGAAGGAGGGAAGGCAAGCAACTCGTTCATATTCCAGTGTAAAGAACTATGCTTCCATCTTAATTTCAGTGTCACTGGGAACTCTGAGCAACGGAAGAGCAAAGCAGCACTTCCACAATAACAAATCTGAAGAAATATTTCATTCCCACGAGAAAAAAAGAAAAAACCCACAAACATGAAAGTTACATTTGTAATTAGGGGATACAAAAGCTGCTGAAAATCTGTGACAGACCTGGGAGAACCTGTCAAACAAGACATGTTGCCAGTGGCCTATCACTACCGACATGATTGAGAGCCCAAAAGTGAACTGAAAATCAGGCAAACAGAGCACAAAGATCCAGCACATGCTCCGGCAAAACAACCTAGACAAAGCCTTAAGAAAGAACTGCAGAGACAATGGCTTTGTTCAGTAAAAAGAATTAGAACGAACTGTTGACTGAACAAAACGTAAACTCGGGACAATAGCACTAACTCAGATGAATGGGTATGAATAAAGAGTAAAGCTGTGCCATAACTCATAGCCCCAAGAAAGATCCGATTGGTTGACAAATGCTGAGGAACATAGGCAAAATCTTCTAATGAGACAGGCACAAGAAGCATCTTGCCTAACCCTTTGCCTAAACAAGTTCTAATTCAGCCTTGGTGGATTAGGACAAGAGATGAATTCAAGGACCTGAAGTCATCAAAATAAATGAATTTGTTGCCTCTTCTCAACATTAATTTAAAGATGACCAGCAAGTCTAAGCAACTATGCAAGGTAAAGACACTCACTGAAAGTTGTTGATGAATTGAAAAATGTTAATTGTTCATTACTGTGGTTAAYATGATTGGAAAAAAATCTTGGAAAAGACATCTCATTCAATGAAATTCTCAAGAAAAGACCATAGAGATGCCAGGATGTGACATCTGCTCAAACCATGTGATCTCTGAATCACAGAATTCTTTTTGGCACTCTTCTTCYGGACTCTGTGTTAAAAATGCCCAATTCTCTTCCTCTACAGTTACAGAACAGTCCAAAGACAGACAGACGCTTCTCTCAAAATTGGCTAAACAAGAGAAAGCACATTAAATAATACTTTTATTAGCATCTCAGCGTAACTATATGTGAGACTATGGTATGATATATACTGCTGTGCAGAAGTACTTTGAAAAGGAAGAGAAAATTCCCAAGCATAGAATTAAAAAAAGAAAACCACCCTAACTTCACTCAGAATTTTGTCATTTCATTARCATTGCCAGGAACTTGTCAGTAACTTGAACAACATGAACTTATGGAGGACAGGACACAAGGGACTTTTTGCAAACCACAGACGTGACTCTGCTGCATGCTGAAAGCTTGAGACTCAAATTAAACTCAAAATTTTGAAAGTACATTGAAGCAGAGATTTTACTTTCCCTACCATGGAGAACATTTGCCTCATTTCACACAGTTATGACAATGTTTTCAAGATCACATCCTGAATAGATATATAATTCCTCTAAACAAACCAGTTCGATTCACTGACCTGCTTCCTCCTCCTTCTTCTGCTCCATCATACTTCATAAAATTAATTTAATAGTATGATTCCTCTAGACATTAGATAATAGCTTATTAATACCTTAAGCCATCTTGGGATTAAAAAGAGAAAAGATAGGTAAGCATTGATAAAATTACTCTATTTCAGTTAAGAAAAACATTCCTGGAGTCAGAAAATCTGCCCATTAATTATCCTGAAGATGACAGAGCAGGAAAATATATCTGGAAAAGAAAGTATTTGCACAGTTTAAAAGGGATACAAATATAAAATGGACCAAATTCAAATTTTTAGGAAAAAAAAAAAAAGAAGAAGAAGATTGCATAAAAAAGCATTCTCTAAGAGTATTAGAATGACAGAAAATATTCAATACTTTTGCTCTTTTATCAGAATCAGATTTACTTCCTTTATCTTTTAACTAGCATACAACTATTTAAATAGGCTATTTCAGATTATCCTTACCTAAATATTCTCTCAGGAGAAGGAGCAGTTTAATTTTCAAGCACTATGTATGGCAAAAAATACATAATCATTTTCTTCAAAGTCCATGACCGAAGTTAAAAACTGGGTTCATGTTCCCAAAGTACAAACAGCTTAAATCACGATCTGTTTTCTCACCATTAAGTCTTAGAAAAATACTGAAAATGACATCTGAAATGAACATTATTTCAAATTCTGTTTTTTTTTTTTTCCTAACATAAAATATATTCCTYATCTATAAAAGACTGTGATGGTACAGACAGATGCTTTGAAATGATGATACAATATTCATGTTCTCCTCCCACCAACAGGAAACTGGATTGGTTTCTATTTGCATTGTTATTTTGAGAAAATCAGGGCACTGTTTTCACCAGGTCTTAGCAGGCCTTATTAGTATAACCTATAAATGTCTCTTCTACTAAGTCTTACAGAAATTTCTTAATTCATAACAACAGCAGCAAAAGCAATCAAAAAATCGAAACTTCTCTTCCACTTCCCTTCCACATGACTAACACCAAGTGCACACTGAGGTACTGAAGCCAGTGGCATACAGGAAGGAAAAAGAACATATTCAGTGATTCAGCATTTGCATTTATGCTTATACCCATTCAAATGTGTGAGCAGAACCCATGGACTTTCAAGAGAGTGCTCATACYGTCAAATTCAAAATGCAGGATATTTAGAAATTGTGTCTGGTATATATACATTAAAGGAATCATTATTCAATTTTCTGAGATTAAATTTATAATAGTAAAACTGCATTTTAAGCTTCTTTACACTGAATTACCGTTCCTTCTGGCTCTAATTTGCAGGCAACATAGAGTTGAAAGCATCTTGGGTTTGAGGGGTTTGTTTGCTTTTTAAGAACTTAGAAAATTTAAACTCGAGAGACAAAAGCTTAAGTTATGAGTGTGATAGTGAACAAGGAGTTATAAAAAAGCATTCCCCACCTTTAACTATCACAGGAGTTACTGTGTCTGCTATAACAAGATCTTTACTCTCCTATACTAAGTACTAAAAATCTATCAACTGTCCTTAAAGTATTAATTTTAGTGCCAAGATTGCTAGACTATTATTACCTTAATAAAATTCATTCAGTTTACAAGCTAAAAGGTCTATGGCTTGAATGTTGCAATAATCCAATTTAATTAGGATAACAATGTGCAAACCGCTCAAATAACAATTGTGAACAATTTTCTAATGGACGTAAATTATGTGCTTGTAAAGGATAGTGACAGATATATTTACTTTCTGTAGTAGCCCTCTGAAGATCTTTGAAGGAGGCATGACTAAGAGTGTGTTTAGATACTTTATAATGGTCTTAAAATACAGATACAAGCCAAAGAAATTTATCCAATTCCCCTCTACCCTCAGTGACCCACAGGAACACAAACATCCCAACTTTCGCCATCTCCATTGAAAATAAAGCGTGTCCTAGACAACAGTAATTATTAGTGCCTATATGACCATTTACATCTGAAAAATGCCATCCAGGTAATTAACGATGAGCAGCAGTTGGATACCACCGTCTGGTGGGTTAGTTGGATAAGCCCCTTCTAAAAAGTTCAAACAAACAGTTAACAGATATTAACAAGCCCAATATTAGCTAATAAACATCTTATAATGATAGAAAAGAGAGCTAAGAGAGAGAGATGGAAAGGATTTGAATTCTAGCAAGCCCGGACAACAGTCCTGTTCACATCCCYCTCGCAAGGGTCAGTCGAGTCTGCGCTGTAAATTGCCATCGAAGTGATATTACGGATCAGAAGGGAACGTTGCTTTCTGATCTCGGAGGCCTTGTGCTTGGCGCAATCTGGAGCAACACATGTTCTGAACATACTGAGCACACTGTCAGCGCTTGAAAAATTAGTAATAATTGTTGAAATCTTTGCAGGACTTTTTCCTGTACCATAGGAGAGAGCTACTGCAATCTGCTCCATTTTACATTCCTTGAAGAATAGCTCTTGTGCTCCTGGCGGGCTACCAATTGGACCCTCATTTTGGCAAAGCGTTGGGTCTTTAATGTTACACATAACACACGGCTTGCAAGGATGCATTTCCTGATGAAGTTCCTCCTCTCTAATGTCTGAGGGCAACAACTAACCTCGACTGATCTCAAGGAAATTGAGCTGCAGGGATGAATTTGGAGCAGAGAGCCGGAGTTGAGCGTTGGCGCCTCGCAAGGCAACTTCCAACGTGCCCGGTCTCCTTGCAGTCCATCTGCAGTGAGCAAAGGCTAAATAGTGAGCAGCTGAGTGCCCTTGTACTCAATAATGAAATCAGGATTAACAGGAAGCAAACTGATTCAAATAATATTCAAGTGAGAAGCCCAACAGGAGCCTACCAATCAAAACTTCTATTGCACAGCTAAATGTTCATCCGCATTTACACTTCAGTAAAACTGTCTATGACTGCCTTTGTTTTCAGAAGTTTTAAAAACCAAAGGTGAATTTAAAGTTATTACACAGGCAGGCACTTCAAAAGATGACATACAAGACTTTTTTTTGGTAAAATATGGTCCTGGATTTCATCGTTAGATATTTCTGAGCGTAGCGATGAGAGAGAAATAAAGATCCTCCAGACTCTCCAGGACTATAACCAGAAATTAAATTCTCAGAAAACAGATAGGAATGTTTTGAGAGATGAAAATATAGTTCCAACTTTCAGAAGCTGTGAGCATACCCACGTATTTTTAGAATCAATATGTGTAAAGATATTTTTTGTGTGTGTGTGGCTGTATGTGCTCACAACATTTTTCCACTGTAGCTAATGGGTAACAATATGCTCAGTTTGAAAAAAAAAAAAAAAGAAAAAGAAAAAGTTTTAAAGTTTTAAATTGAATACAGAAGTCATTACTATTAGGTTTGGTTTGTTTTCGTCTTCCTCACACAATGGTTTTGTGAATCTAACAGAAACAACTGTAATATTTTCTCTCACAAAGTCTGTTTGCTAATCAGTAGTGGATCTAATCAAGGACTTAATAAGTGCATAATGGTACATTTGCTTCCCAGGAGAAGCCACTGCTTCTCATCATACCAGAAAATACCCCCTTGCAAGGTGCAACCAGGATCCACAGACTCACTGYAACAGCCTAATAATTTAATTGCAAGCCCTCAGGCAAGGATAACTTAAATTACAATTAGAGAGCCCTAGCACTGCGGCTAACATCTGGGTGATGAACACTGTACTGATTAAAGGTTTTTAAAAGAGAACTCAGCACTTCACACTCCAGAKCAAGTCACTACCCTAACTTTGAAGTCGCCTATCTTACTATTTTAATACTTGTGATGCACTCTGCCTAGTCTTTTCTGTGGGGATTCAAAGAAGCCAAGCTCAGTGTGGTGTCAGCCCTTTGAAAGGTCTACAGGGGCGTGCTGGCGTTAGCAATCCCTCCTTTGAGTGGGGTTTTATACACAACAGAAAGCCATCCTGCAGCACCGCAAGAAAGGCACCACGCACAAACACGTCCAGGCCGCCACCTCCTCAAACGGGCTCAGCTTGGGGAGGATGTGGAGTTTCTGCCCTAGCAGAAATACGGGGCAGAGCAGATGTCCCCTGCACACAGACCGTGCGCTGCTCTTGGGCCCGCGTCGCGCGCGCAGAGCCAAGAAGGAGCGGTGGTCATTGAGCCCTCTAGCGGTGCTCACCCCAGCTTTACACTTGCACAGYGGCCAGCCAGAGGCAGCTTTTTGCACAAAACTACAGCTTTTCTGCTGGCCTCCAGCACTGCAGCATGGATTACTGCTACACACGCAAGCAATGACTGACATGGGACGCAGTCTGGGATCAGGTCCATTCAAGACTAACTTATGCTGAAATCTTCCTAAATCGTGTCACATGAATGGTCACAAGTAGCTGCACTCTGAAGTGTCTTTCATGTTGGAGGAAAAGCCTCAGAAAGCACCAATGAAGACAATATGCAGAAACCATGTCACTGGTTGCTGTTTCGCTTCACCCAGTGTAAGCTGGGCCAGTCTGCCACCAGAAGGACATAAAAACATTTTCTCTTTACAGACACTACCAGAGAGTAGTCCATAGCAGTGACACCAAGCCTATGGTACCAACCAGCTCAGAAGCACATAAAGCAACAGTGCAACAGTCAACACCAACAGCAAAAAGACTAAACCAAAGGAGTTAAAAGCACAGGAGCTGTTCCTGGTACCACTTGGCTTCCTGATTGTCCATAGGGAAAATCACAAACCAGATTTAGCATTATCAAAGCAAGCTGTAGACATGTTTTTCTTTATTTTTTTGATTCTGACTTACTTTTAATTAAAGGTGCACCTCAAAGCCCACTGGATTCCTTTTGAAACCCTGAACCAATGTATTATAGTTCCTAATTTGCTGCTACTTTGCAGCAGGATAAAGGAGATGAGAATTTCATCATGTCAAGCTCAGTACTTTTTACAACCTATACAAAGACAAATAGTAATGAAGAGCACACAGTCACATCCTTACATTTGGAACARGCAAGAAGTTGGTGGTGGTGTTTGCATAGCCTAAGTGACAAGGGCCACTGTCCACCTCCGGAGCCCCACTAAGAATCCAGCAACCTAAACCCTCAGAAGATGGGGCAGTCATTTCCTTCTGGAGACTAACACAGAAGAACTGTGTGTTTTTATTATTTTTATTTATCTTTCTACACAATCTGTTTGCTCTGAGAAAAGCTGCCACTGTCCCAGCTGCAGTACTGCCTTCTTGCCCTTCCTATATGCATGGTGGAGCTTCACTCACCATGGAAAAAGCTCTAGGAAACCTTAACTCCTGCTAAACTTGCAAAAACTCTTCTCTCTTTTTCACTTCTGATGTTCGTGAAGCCTCCTGCTGTGCAGGAAGGAGAAGCTCCGTGAGGTGACTCCAAGTGGGGAAGGATCTCTGTCCCAGAGCAATGTTGAGCTTGGAGGAACACAGATACYGCATGCGTGAAGCGAGAGGACAGGGCCAAGTACCCTGGCTTTTGACAAACCCTGTGCAAAATTCTGCAAAGCATGAGGGTGACAGCTCCACGGAGCCTGGAGTGCGGGAAGAAATCAGCTCCCCTTTTCTGACAGGAAATTCCACTCTTTGAGACAACAAAACAGAAAGAGCAGCAGCCCCTAAGATACAGCCTGTGCAAAATAAACTTATTTTTAAAAAGAAAAAAGAAAAAAAAAAAAAAGAAGAATCCTGGCATATGGTAACAAAAACTATATAATTCTCTTGATCTTTAATCTCTATGCCAATGTCTGTTTTACAGATTATGGCCTCAGCTACTGACAAATCTGCTTAGTGAGTTTTTGGCTGACAAATCTGGCAACACAAATGCTGTCTGAAATACATTCAAAAGGCTAAACATTTTCATAATAGCTACTTTACACAGCTTAGTAGGTTTCCCTTTAGGACACCAATTTGATTTTTTTAAAGTGACAGTGTTAATTTTTATGATTACACACAGAACTGAGATTTTTATTTAATACAGTGGGTCTTCTAAAGCTTTTCAAGGGGATCAACCACTTTGCCAACAGACGGGTGTTACAGCAGGGGTGATTATAGTAATTTTTCATGTAATTGGGAGTCACCATTTGGTTGCTATCTTTCACATGCTTGTTGCCTCATCATATAATCCTTCATAATGGGGGTTTGTTGTGTGTCACAAGAATGTGCCAAGCAGCCGGGATACAATAAACAGAGGAACCCCCTGGCTCGTGGGTAGCATGAGTGTTTTAACATCTGCCCAGCTTCTTTCAGCTGCAATAAATTTCAGCTGATAGCAGTGACCCAATACGGAGGCATTTTGCTGTTGTTGCTTTCAGGACAAAATCGTGAACATCACACTTCATTATCTCAGCTACAGCGGCACAGTTTGTGAGGACGCAACTTGCTGACACATGACAGTGCCTGATGTGAAAGATCGTGATTCATCAGAAATTATCAGAGACATCACGCTCTCGCCCCGAGACTTCTGGGCTGTGTGCGAAGAGCAAGAATTGTCCTTTGCAATTATTGGTCGCAGCCTCATAGCGTTAAATGATAAATAACGCTACAGGAGTTCCTGAAGCGATGCCACCTCTGGTCGTGACCTTCTCTAGCAAAGGCAGAATAAACGTGGTCAGTGTGCCCGAGGGCGAGAGGGTTACAAACGTGGTCCTGATGTACCAAACACACAGGCACCCGCTTAGCAATAAACCCAAGAAGTCCTCTGCTAAAGTTAGCAGGGCGGCTCGCTGGCTCACAGCTAGGTACAGATGTTCTTTGGCCATTCCAAACATTTGGGAGACTGCTGGAAGGAGAAAAAAATCAAATCCGTTGGGACCGTTTATGTTATGTAGCTCCATCAACAGGTCACAGCAGCACGTCAGCACTACTTGAAGTAGAACAACACTGTTTTATGGTCCAAACTGATRGCACTTGAATAAAAACCGGCCCWCACATCATGTTTTGACCCTTTTTCMATGCCAAAAAGGGACAGTAAGATTCAAGAACCAGCAAAATAAAATTTCGGTACTGYAAAACTGTTTTCAGTACTTCAGTACCATTCAATACTTAGCACTGTCTATTATGACTCAGTAGGAAGGGAATGGTCCAGAAAACAAAGATGACTGTACCATATGCTGGGTAAATTCTCTCAGATTAAGACATTGTCCTGCTGTGGTTATCTCAGACCCTACAGACACAGCTTGCAGTCATTAGAGATCCTTGGACACCTCAAGCCTTATCCTTAGGAAATCCAAGGCAGGGAGAGGTGACCTGCAAAGTGGAGTGAAGAASCAGCTATGCTTGCTGGCAGATACTGCAGAATTGCTTTAATGGCAATGTGAAGTACAGGAAAGTCTTAACAACAGCATTTGGAAAACCCAGCTCCTATTAACTTCAGATCAGCAATCTTATTACAGTTCAAGTCTTTGCAGCATCTCCCAAGATAATCCCAAGGGATTCTGTAAATCTGGGCCTTTATTTCAGATGAAAGAACAAAAATCCAAATTTAACTTCTTGTTTTTTCTAAGTCAAAATTAATTCAATCCACCAAATAAAAAAATAATAACAATAACATGATACTGCCTAGAAGGCGGCCATTTGCCACAATTAATTCCTCTTACAGCTTCCAAACAAATACGTTACTACATTGCCTGCTCAGCCTTCATGGACAGGACAACACACTGCTCGATCTCCTCAAGCCCTCTCTAGCCCCCTATCCCGAAGGCAGCAAAATGACCCATCACCCAACGTATTTCACCTTGCCTGTAGTCTCTCGCTGGAATTTCACTTCAGATCAGTACAATGCGAGTGCAATTTTTCACAGCTATGCTTCAGTAAGAGCTTCTCATATTTCATCTACCTCTTGTTGACTAGGAAAATGCAGGGATTCACATTCCAATTCTTGCAAATCTTTTTAAAGTATGCACAAGCGAACAGTACTTRAAGCTGTAGAGCAAAGTCCTTTGCAGAGGCGGAGTTTAAAGGGACACAAGTTACTGCACTACTGGCATTTCTGTTTTTCCTATCCAGTTCACAGGCACAGCAGCATGCTTTGGCAAGTCTAAGATGCCTGTTTCTCCATTACTTGTAAATTAATTCCATAACAAAACGCAGGCCGTGCACACATGGTAGACCTATTTCATCGTTTGCCGAGGCACGCTGATGTCAATCAAGAGTAGTACAGCATCAATGGATGTATGGCATTAATTACATTAATTAGAAAACTAAGCAAGAAGCTGAAATATAAAAGGGCTATTAGTGCATGAAGAAAGTGATAAAATGGGGYAATGCTCGAGTAACAAAAGTAAACTAGTGCATCTAGAGAAGATCATGGCACATCTCGAGTATTTTGCAGCAGGAATAGAAGATTTTAACTCATCTATATCAAGGCTGGACATCATTCCATTTTGCCTTAGAAACAGACAGAAGTGGTTAGGAGCTGAAACAGCAATGACTTATTATGAGGCCTTTACCTTACCTATGCAAAGCTCAGTTTGGCTTTTACTACAGTAAAATTTTCAATTCAGAGATTGAAAAAAAAAAAAAAAAAAAAGAAGGCTTTTGCTAATACAACAGTTTTGATATATAGAGAGGTCTTACCAGGAAAGAATAAGCTGCCAAAGTTGGCTGCATTCAAACTGGTAGTATTATATACAAGTGAGAAGGTGACATAATACTTATCGAAAACCAAAGATGGTGGGGAAATCTGGCTTTAGAGACCCCTCCAAGAGGGTCACATATACTTGTCACATCAAGGAGCTGGAAGATCCCAGCAAAAACAGCAGCATAGGAAAAAGAGGATTTGGACAATGCAGTCTGTCTACACTCTTTGAGATGGGCAATCCTTGAGACAAAACACTTCCAGTTTGAGGATGTTTCTGTTAAAATCAAGAAATTTAAGTTTTGCTGAAATTGGTCATTTCAAACAGTCAACACTGCAGCAAAAAAAAAAATCAATATTCCAGCCAATAAACTCAGCAAAATATCTTGACACTAATTTTTTTTTTTATTCTTACTAGTCCAGCAACTTCTATTTTCAATGTGCCTGAAAGTTCTTGCATTAGCATTTTGTCCAGTTGAATAACTGAAACTGTAGATCCCAGCAGCAAACAGTGTTTGGGCTTTGCATAGGGTAGAGAGCTCGGGAAGGTAGTCTGGGACAGCAGGACAAACACATTATCTTGATGTTCCTGCTAACGGATGGGTTGTTATTAACTGTTGAACTGCCTAATTAGGTTTTATAGTTAACAGCCTGTTATGATTAGAGGGGACAATGCCTGTGCGTTGCAGAGCTATTGTTTCAAACCATTTGCACATTCAGAAGAAGCATCGCTCCATTCACACTCTGCTGAAAGGAGAGAGGCTTCCTCTGCTGCAGAAGAAACTATCACTTCAGGCAGAGAGGAAGCGATTCTTCAGGCCAAGGCACATCCAGAGGGACAGCACAGCACCCTCCTCCTGCCACGCAGGTCCCCAACAGCTCCATCCAGATCCATAATTCCCATGTCTCATCCTCACCCCTTAGCGTGGACTTCCAGCCAGGTCACCAGCACTCAGCTTCAGCTTCTCAGCTGGGGGGCCTCTTCTCTGTCTTCCTGCCACCATAGGTGGAAGCCTCAAGTCAGAGGAGCCCTGGTCTGCCTGTGTTGCACCACATGCCCCTGATCACCGAGTGGGTCGCTTTTGACRGCCAGGTTGGAAATTTTTGGGACTGGTCCCTGTGTAGAATTGCAGACATTGCTCCATTTTCTGAGGGTGAACACATACTTGGTTCATCTGCTTTTTAAATGACTTTCTCCATGCTCCCTGGGCATTTTGATGACATAGCACAGTSCTTTCCTGCTATTTTGGGTGTTTTATGCTGTTATTGGCACTTCTCTACAGAAGCTCTTATCTGCTCTATCCCCTGGCTACCTTTCCTGGTCACCAGCTGCTACCTCTCCTTCTGGAAACTGCTCCGTCCCCCAGGCTAGTCACACGTTCACCCCATTCCTCCTGGCCAGCAGCCACGCCTTCCATGCCTGCTTTGTTATTCTCCTCTTCAAAGGCCTGAAACCCTTCAAAAAATCTTTGCTCTATCATCTATCAAACCCATCTCCTTCACAGAGACTGCAACTGATGAAAATTTCAGAAGGTGCCATCAACTGCCTATTGAACCCATCGCTGCTTGTTGTCCCTCTTCTTTCTTGCTTCTTTTATTCATCATTTCTCATCATTTTTATCCAGCCACACAATCGAGAGACTAGAGCTGCACTCTTGATTTTATAATTATACAAACACAGCATACCTACACATTTGTAAAAGCCCTCAAAGAAATCCAGTTAAGTGAAGATAACGTCTTAGGCTGCTCAGGGGAAAATCAGGTCAAGTTACATTCTGCATAACCTTCACAATCCTCTCTAAGTTAACACATAGGTAATAGTGGTCAAAAGAATATTTTAAGTCATCTGATTTTTCCCCTCCAACTATTCAGATCTTTTACATGAACTTTTGCCCCATTTTTATATAAGCATAGGTCAGCAGAATCACCACCTGTATTATATAGCTAAAATAGTGCTCCTGTGCCCCTTATACAGCCCTCTATAAAACCCTGTAAGGGCATATCCTCACCTTTGCGAGAAAATGGACTTTTATGTAACATGCATACTGGTAAGGAGCAAAATTTTTCTTATTCACTGACTAGCTGGTAAAAGAAGAGTTCAATTTCTTTCCATGTTGAGTCTTGACCTTTCTTCAGTTGGAAATTACGTACAATATGAGGTAGACCTATACCCACTGAAAACCAGAATGACTGCCAAATTATTTCACTCACTCTACRGAAAACAGGTGGCAACAATTTTCGTTAACTACAGCTCCCTGCTATCATTGATCTTGCAACCCAGTGGTTAAAAGACCTCAATGCAAATTTTCAGCTGTTGCCATAGTTCCAATGACTTCAATATTGATTGATTTCTATGATAGCTTAAATGAGTGGATTCTGCCTCTAAAACCTATTGCTTGAACTGTTAAGTATTGAGAAAGTTGAAATTGATGTAACACTAACAAAATGCTCGKTTTTCCTTCCAGTCACCCAATAATATCAGACCTACTTTAATTAAAACAGCCATATAATCACTTGACAAAATAAACTCCTGGCTACATAGAGAATGGAAATGCCACACGTTTCAGCTCCAAGGGAATGGCACAGAATCACGTTTGCCAGCTCATTGCAGGGGCTGGCCAGTCTTCCTCCCAGTTGCGCTTGTCAGAATGCTATCAGGCATGCAGATTTCCAGCAAGAAATAAACTCCGGCATTAAATCAATAAAAGGTGTTTCGGTAAATTCAAATCCTGCTTTGGTATTCCAGGAACTCATAACAAGACATCAGGATCCATTAGGTTCGCAGTCAGGGAAATGTTCTTCAACACCAAGACAACAAAAGTCTTACACCTCACTCCTCTAGTATTCTTTAGCACCTTGGCCCTTATTTTTTTATCTCTCCACTCCTCCTACGTGTTTTTTAAAATGCTTTTACATGACTGATTTACATTGGAGGAAGAAATCCAGCAAATAAATCTAATGAATAAATTCACCAGTTGCAAACTTCCAGCTACATTTTTTTTCTGAAGGATCTAGAAAAAGTTTTCTGCAGAACATGTATTATTTATGAAGATAAAAGACAGCCAAAATGCCCCAGTTGTCAAACACTACACGCGACTCCGCTTCCAAATGGAGGTAGTTTTAAAGCGCTGCCTTTGGGAAGGCAGGAGTTCAGGAGAGTTGTCAGGTGCCAACCAGTAGTGACCACACACACAAATTGAAGCCTTTTTCCACATGTTCAGGCCAAGGAGTCATTTCTCTGAGCTGTAAATTAATGCTCTGTATTCTTGAGAGACGTGATTTTTTAAGGTGCTGATTTTCTTGAGAGACTTGCTTTGTAGTGTGCTTGCTCTGAACGACGACCTCCTATGGGGTTTTAAGAGGACCTCTGAAGTAATTATTGAGTAGTGCTATATGCACAATAAACTGATTTACATGTGGGCTTGCTGCAGTCTGGAGACCTCCTGAAATCCAGCAGGAGTAGGGTTGCTCTCTGAGGACACATGCAAAGTATTTGAAACAGCTGCATATGAAACTATTTTTCTAAAGGGGAGAAGAATATGCTATCACCTARATATGATATTGCGAACTGCATTTAAGTACATGTGACTTTGCACACTGAGACTGCCCTTCCTTAAGCACTTGCTACCTTGAGATGCCCACTTTGGGTCACAAACAGCCTGCTGGGTGACAGCAGTTCTCTTCAGCTCATCTGGAGATGTTTYGGGACCCTGAAAATGAGATTCTATCTGTCAAAAAATTAGCCACATGGTGCGAAACCATGAGAATGCAGCCACTCAGGACAAGGGGATTCTGTGTTGAGCCACGGCYGGGTATCCCACGAGAAACAGAGGTACTACCTTGAGTAAAAGAAAGAGGGGAAAAAAAGCAGTTTTTAGTGAGGTTACTATGTAATCCATAAACAGTCTTTCACAAATACACAGGAAGAAAGGATAGAATTGCAGCCAATTGCTACTTCACAAGGAGAAAAATGCTTAATTCTTTGTATGCAGGGATTGATGCTACCTCCTGTACTGTCTTGTTTACTCCACTGTGCTCCAATTTATTACTGTCAATATGAACATTGCTAAGGTCACTGTTGTCTCAGGCACCACAGCTTTCACTCCCCTCAGAAATTATCTTGGCAGAAATCATTTGTCTCTTCTTCTGCTCTTAAAGCTATGTCTGTAGGTCAGACAACTATGACCAGGGTCAAGAGTATGATTCAGTTCCTATAAAGAGAGCAGGAGGCTCGATGATGATGGTAATGAGGACTGGATCTAGATCTAGAAGTTACAATTTTCTGCCACAAGCCCTGCAAAAACCTCTGAAATGTCTGAACTCGGCCAGTTCAGACATAACAGCATGAAGACAGCCTCACTAACCAGTAAAACACCAAGAACATATGCAAATCCCTAAGAAAGGGGAAGAGAAAAACTAAACCAGAAAAAGCCTTTAGTCCTTCCYTGTTCTGGCTCATCCTTTCTCCAATTCAAAGGAGGAAAAATAGATAACAAGCAACAAACAATATTCTAAGGCAAGTTTCACTGGAGGAACTTCCAAATGAAGACTAGAATAAAGGGGTTACCTTAACTGGTACTAGCACTGATCTTTGAGATGTTGTTAGAATTAGAAAACAAGGTCAAGTATGGACTGTTTTTAAATCTCTTAGATACATCTTAACTAAGATGTGTGCACGGTGCAAACATGGTCAGGAAGATCCATTTTGCCTTGGTTTGAATGTTCTAGGCCTGACTGTCAAGTCCATGACAGAGGCACGGCAGGGCACTTTGCACAGAAACATTCRTAAGTGATCAGTGGGTGCAAATCACTACTGTTATCCTTTGGGGCTGCTTCCATCGTGTAGCCGTTTGCACAGGTGAGAAGGGAAGAGGGAAGGTAGTGGTGAACCAGGGAACTGTTCTGCATTCATGCTAGCGTGCTACTGGCCTCCAGTAATGGTCTGCCATCYGATATCTATCTGTCTATATATACACACACACACATATATATATACACATACATATATAGTGTGCATATGGTGAGCAATAGCTGCCAAAGCCACAGCAYCTCCTTCCTACATTCTCACCTAGCAGTCCTGCTGACCATGGTCCCTGCTCTGCTCCTGCCAGAGCTGCTTGTTGCATTTGGTCCATGATTTTCTCCCAAGCCTGAGGTGCCCGGTTCCTTCTTCAGCAGCAATGGGAGATTCTTTAACCATTTTGATTAGCAGAGGTTGTGCCTCGCCGAATGTAGATCCTGGGCCTGCTGAGGTCCAAAGACAGATGTGAGGATGGAGGTGACTACCTGGAGCTTGTTGCTGCGTCGAAAGCTTTCCGTGATAGGAGCTTTCAAATAGCTGCTATTTTACATGCTCATTGCTGCTGCTGCCTTCATCAACCTGCTGATCATTTCTTGCATTTCACACGTGCTACTTCTATTACAAGCTTTCCAGATCTAGATTTTCTCACAAAGCAAAATTTTAATTTAGAAATACACCTGTACAGCCATCTCTAACTGATCCAGAGTTCAAAAATCTTCTATCCTCATTATCCAACAGAAGGAAAATGGCATAAAATGCAACCCACACTTAACCAACACTAACGGCCAATGCCACAGAACTGGGCTGAACTTGTGGACCAYGAGCCTGGCTTGTCTTGTGCTGTGAGTGATCTCGCCTTCTGGTGGCAGGGATCCATCAGGCTCTCAGCATTACTTGAACTCGGGGGTGTCTAGGAGCGCCTAATACAAAGCCTGGCAAACAGTCTTGGAAGTCCAAGCAGTCGCACTCACTGAGATGCAGTGAGCCTGCGGGGAGCAGAGCTTCCCTCTGAGGAGCGGGACTTTCATGACAGCCGCGAGCTTCTCCTTCTCTTAAGAAAAAAGAAAAGAAAATGACAGAAAGAGGAAGTAAAAAAAGAAAGAAAAGGAAAGAAGAGGGNGGGAAAAAAAAAAAAAAAAAGGAATTCAGTGGCACAACTGCACCACTGCTGATGCTCAAAGGATCAGGCCCCGCTTGGTGATTTCAGATGTTGCTCATTTACTCAGAAATTATCCCCCCCTCCCCTCATATTCAGAACCACTTAAYGCCAACCAACAATTATGCCATCTGATCACTAAAAATAAAATAACTTTTCTTCTTTGTCTCTGAATGTATTCCTTCAGGACCCATTTTTTTCTGCTGTTCAGTGAGCCAGAGAGAAAGATATTATGAGTGCTGGGTGTTTAACAAACAACAAGACATGCCACACTCTTGAAGAATACAAGTGCAGGTCTTCAGCTTTCACAACAATAGCTCCAGTTTTGGGAGGGGGGTAAAATAACAGGCATGATTTTAATTTCTTTAATCTTCCGGTTAAGGAAGACATTTAGTCATAACCGCCCTAGTAGCACCGAAATAAAAGCCAGGGTCCAAGCAGAGCATTGTTATGTTTTATGAGCAGGATTGAAAAGATAAACTGCATAAAGAAAAAAATGAAGGGGAAAAAAGAAAAAAGCATTTATGAAAGACCAGAATAAATGTTCTGTTACTCTTGGTACACGTGTGACAATTAGGCGCTAGGTCTTAGAGCCGTTATTCCCAACGATATCAGTAGGATTACTGCGTAATCCTYGGAGGGTTTGGGGATCAGACAATAGTGCTCTGCTCAGTTTTCATACAACAACATATCTCAACACATCAGCATCTTTAGCCCGAAAGTAAATTGGTCGCGCAGCGGTTCCTCACTCCGCTACAACAGAAAAGGCTGCCGTACCTCTATGCACAGGAAAGGCACCTTAATACTTAATGTGATTAATTGAGGCTARATTAATGACTGAGTCAACAAGAATTCCCATCCGGAGTGTTTGCAGAGGAGTGTATGGGTATGCTGGCAGTAGTACACTTGCGTGCAAAAATCAAACACAAAACCTGATCACATGTTCACAGCTGGAAACAGTGTTAGGCTTTATTCAGTAAGGTATAAGGCACTATCATTTAGCTCTCCCGCAGCAGGAGGAAAAATGGTGCCACAGAAGAGAACTATCACATCAGACACACTCCAGGGGTCTCTTTTACCTACATTGTTCCTCTCCCAAATGCGGCTCTTTAAATTTTAAATAGAAAAAGAACACACGGAAAACATTGTGCCGCACAAAAATGTCACCGCAGAAAAATGGGGAAAACATGTCCCATTAGGCAAGGTAAATACCCCAAAGTTCACGAGTGGCTTTCCTGGGGCAGCGGGGGCTGTTAAGACTCGAAGCGACACCCACATCAAAGCGTCGTCTTCCCACGGTGGGGCTTTAGTTCAGACATCGCCACGTTGCACAATGGAAGCTGTGGTGAATGCAACACTATTTTTAAAGCCGAATGAAACAGGGCAAAAATACAGGCTGGACACACGTGTTTGGATTTTTAAAAATCAGAGGCGAGACTAGGGTATTTTCCTATGGTTAGGGAGACTGGTGCCCAAAATGTCAGCTCAACCTTATACCTCTCCCTTGTGGTTAAAACCCTGYCTGAAATGTTCAGTGAGCTGAGTACACAGCACCTCRGCAGAGACGATGGARCAACATAAGGACCTCAAGGATGTAGATAATACTGATTTATTTTTCCCCTCTTTTTATTATCCACGCATTTTTATAAGTGGAAAGCAAAYTCGGGGCATTTAGACCAATATGTCACCAGAGAGGAGATTTCCTCTCTGAGACCTTTGGCAGGTTCCTCTCTCACCCTTCCTAGTTGTGAAATATCTACTTACGGATGGAGGAATTTCTCCTTCCCCACTGCCCCGTTGCCATCTCCTCTCCTGTTTCTGCCAACAGCCGCTGACAGGGACAGGGCCCAAAAAGCACCAAGTAAAAGAAACTGCACGGACTGATCTCCCTGCCGGTCCCCATGTGCAGCAAGGTGCCCCTCATCCCACCTTGTCCTGGGAAACGGCGGCACATCCCGACATTCCTTTTTATATTCATCACATTTGGCAGAAACTGAAATACATCCAGAGGAAAAAAAACCGTTGGCCACTTGGCCTAACACATTCGTTAAATATCATCAGAAGGCGCTTGAAATGATATACCGTGTAATTAAAAAATAGAGATGAAAAAAAGATGTGAAATTACTGTTTACCTAAGAGAGCTAAAAAAAAAAAAAGTTCACAAGAGAAATATTGCCAGAGTGCAAATATGAACTGTCAGACCTACCTTCTCTGGTATCAAATTCTGAATAAAAATACATCCATTAAACAAAGGTTTCAAGATAAATTATTTAAAAATACATTAATAAAACATTCAGCAATGCTGGTTGCTAAAGAAATATCCTATGAGGCCAAGCAATCATACTGTTAGATACCTTCCTCAGCCATGATGAAATCATGGAAGGAAAAAAAAATACATAAACCACTTCATGTAGCTTGGTGATGTATTATTTGATAGCGAACACTTTACCGTGAGTGTCCATTAACTGATGCTTACACTGTAACTCACAGCGTATGACATCCATATGAATCTCAAATGAATTCACTCCTATCAATGCTGTTTAAATGAATACTGTGTGGATTGGGGCTCTTTGCTGAGCAGATGCAACGCGGCCACGTACGATGGGATGTCTCTGAAGCGAAGGGGTTCGAAACGCGCTCGGGACCTGCGAGATACAGGGAAGGTTTGGGAAGGCTCAAACTGGCAGCATTGGGAAAACGGGAAACACGGATGTGTGCTACAAGATGGGGGGGAAAGGCAACTATGGGAAAAGGACAACAAAAATCATAAGCAAGATGGGGAGCCCAAACAGCCGGAGCCACCCTCTTGCTCTCTCTCTAAAGGCAAACACATGCACACACACACAGAAGGCTAAAAAGCACGTGGAAACTTAAGCTGTCAGGAGATGCATCTTTGTTGCCTGTGTCCTGCCTCAGCCCTGACTGCTTCCAGTTTTATAGCAATCTGCATTCATCAAAGTAAACAAATTTGCAATGAAGGGCTGAAGAAACACAATATATGCACAGGAGAGCGGTATATATTCATTTCTCTTTTCATTATTTTCTCACAACAAAGGTACCCAAAAATAATTTATCTTTCCTGCCTGTCTCCATAAAAGTAGAATATCTTTTCTGATACTGTGCTAGTATTTTTAAAAATTGTTTTCTGCCTTTCTTTTCCGATGATTTCCCAGCTTTCTGTTAAGGTTGCCTCAGAGAGGCACATGCCAGTCTTCCCCAAGACAAATACCCTGGCCAGAAGGATACACATAGATTTTATAAAAGCCATAAAATAAAATCTGTTCTAAAATAAACAGTGATTTTCATACAGAGTTCAACAACTTTAAGACCTYAAGTGGTTTATCTGGACATCACTGGTTCACAGTCTGAATTGAAGTCTGAGATACTTTGTCCCTCCGGTTTTGAAGGTGACAATCCCAAACCATGGTCACCTAAATTCCCTCATCCTTGACACCTCCTTAAATCCATAGATTATCCCTGCAGTTCCTCATAGGGTAAAATTTTCACTGAAGCGGTAGAGGAACTTGATGCAAGGGCTTCGAGACATGGACACCACATCTACCTCAGCAGGCGCCGCAGTGCGGATGAACCAGCTCTCCAGGGTGCAGGAACTGATGTCGGGGACGCCTCCCGTTCTGGAGGGGTCAGCAAGGGGATTACTTAGGTTGAGCCTTAGCCTGGTCTCAGTGCTCATTCGTGCCAGGTACATCCACGGAGCACATCTCTGCATCTCCCTTATTCCAGAAGGAATCTGGCTCACACCTGGTCCAAACTGCTCCGCTCTGCAAACCGAGGTGCAGGAAAGGGGGTCATGGGGACACATGTGTCAGACGTTCCTGGTCCCCGCCAAAACACTGAAGAAGACGCCCCCAAAGCGCCCAGTTTGGGCCATCCACAGTTATTGTTTCATGTCCATTTTAAAAATGCATGAAATGATTAGAAAAAGAAAACGTAGAAGGGGAGGGAAAAAAAAAAATCCTAACTGCTCCATAGTTAATGTTACATTCAACAGTAATTACTTAACACATACAAAGCTCAATTGCATAACCTACAATTCTCCCACTTTGTGTAGCCTCCTTTGCTTCTACTTTAAATAAAAGAAATTCTTTTCATTTTGTCAAGAAAACTTTTCTCTACCTCAGTACTGCATGACAAGGGAACAGATGGCAATTTAAGGGGAGAATTTATGAGAGCCACAATCTTAATGTTGCATAAAGAAAAGAAAAAGACTCGCATCAAAACCACTGACAAATGTACTTGCTAATATTAATGCACTCCCCATTCATCCAATATGCTTCCTAATTGCTTTTCTGTACATAATAATGTGGCACCTGCTGCTCAACATTGCAAGCGCATCAGGATTTCTCCAAAGTCAAACAGCTCTGCAACTGGCCCTCTCCCAGTGATAAATGTAGAGCACTGTATCACGCACAGTTCCTGTCAGTGGCATAATTAAAATTTTATACTTACAGAAAAAGATAGTAAACAATCAGTTCTTAAATGGATTCACAAGAGGAACTCTTGTTACAGCCAACTTTATAATTAGTATGCATCATGTAATGCTAATATATCCATGACAAGAAAATAGGAAAAATGTAGAAACTCGGTTGTTCCCTTTAATGCAATGTTAAACTACACACAAAAAATGAAAGCAATCAGCCTATTGTTATTTCAGTCCTCTATTTCTGCTCTTCATTTTCCATTGAAAATAGCTCGGCACATTTTGCACTGGGATGATGGCTGTTCCCTTGTGTCACATCTTGGGAATTTTCAAACAGCCACTCGAATAGGTCTGAGCTTTATGATGTTTATTCATTTTAATTTTACATTAGACAAAAATGTAATTTATTTCTAACAGAATTAGGGCCAAAACATACAATTTTTATTATCTGACAAAACTCCCACTCACAGACATATCCAAAACATTTAAATATATTTTTCTCCCAATGTGGTTATGCATCATCCAAAATATGACATGCTATAAGCAAAAAGAAAAAAAAAAATGCACATCAAGTGTCTGAAATTAACTCCCAAGTCTTACAGTCTTGAGCAGAACACAGATGCCATGTGCTTTCTGTTTCATCGTGATCACACTCATATAAATATATATATTWAAATAGATTCAGATAGATTTACATAATACCTATATTTTTTACTATATATGTTTCAGACTATAACTGAATAATTATGTCAGAATTTAAGTCTGCATATACATATGCTATAGATGCTTTTATAGGAGCTTTATTGCTTTAAGGAAGCTTATTTACTCATGCAGATGTACCCATACAGATGCACATACATGGAATGCTTTTACCTGGTTTTCTGGTAGCTTTTAAATAATACTCCATAAAACAATTTGAGAAATAAAGCCCTGTGGAAGTGTGCTCTACCCTGAATAGCCACATGCTTTCTACATGCCAAGCTATAATCATTTAGTGTCCCAAAGTTCAAAAATAATATGCCTCTCAAGACGTATATTTTTAACTAATTCAAACTGTTTTGCATTTTTAAGTGAAAGCTTGTTACTATTTTTAAGAAAACGTTTTTTTTTAAATTTGTGGTCTGCATTATTTTTATTCATTTTAGTATTTTAATTCTCTTCTGAGAATCTGAAAAAATGTTCTTGTATCCTGTTCAAAATGATGCTAGAATATTATTATATATGATATTGCTGGCCAAATCACCAGCATCAGTTGTAAAATAATACTTGCAGCTTTATTTAATGAAAGCAACATATAAAAATAATTTAGAAGAGAATTTTTTAGAGCACAATACAAAAAAAGCATATTTACTTTTATACACGTCTGTTAAATATAATGCATGTTTGGGATATGCCTTGGCAGGGAGACAATTCAAAACGCACCCGTTTCACAAAGACATCCTGGTAACCTGCTTAGAATATAATAGCTGAGATCTAAATCTTCTTTATCTTCACTTGGTGTGATGATGCGCATGCCAAAAATTAAAATACCCTTCCAAATCACAGCGCCCGTGTCACGGAGCAGCAGAGGTTTCTGAGCTGCGAGGCAATCCAGAGGTTTGAGACATCCGTGCATTTACACAGCGCTCTTTGTGCCTCTCAAACAAGAACCGGGGAAGATTATCTCCATTGAAAGCTTCCACGTTTTTATTGAGAGTGCCATTTCTTCAAAGGAATATTGCAGAACATCTTTTTAAAATGTTCGAGAATCTGAAAACATGAATAGCAATGAACCCATTTATACATAAACACACTCAGTGTCCGCCTAACTAGAGCTATCAAAAGCCTCATTCTTCCAGGCAAGTGAAGGATTCTCAAGTCAGACTCCTATCACTTAGTTACAGAAATGGCCCTATTTCAAGGGTCAGGATTGCATCTTCAAAACAAGAAGAGTAAATATTTTAAAATCTTTTTTTAATGCAAATTGCCGGGAACAAGATGGGCTCAGAGGGTAAAGGAATCTGATGAGGTGACCTCCTTTTTTTTTTTTCCTGAAGATGAATAAAACAAGTGCTGTGCTACAGGTATTTGCACAAGTTTACTCTTTCAGGCCTTGGCAATCTGGGAGAATAGGGATATATATATATATGTGTGTGTGTGTGTGTATTTATATATGTGTGTATCAAAACTGTGCATTCACAGGAGGAAGCAGTGTAAAACTGTCACTGGGGACTGGGAATACTTTTTCTTGCTGACGAGTGAAGCCAGCTCGTAGCACAGGAGGTCACTGTGAGCTGCTCACACTTGTCAAGTTTTCCATAGGGGTCACGACAAGGAAGAGCCGCATCCGAACGGGCCTTGGGGAGCCAGCAAGAGGAGAACAAGAAAATTTGCTTGCCCAGCACCGGAAGGAAGGAACAGCATTCCCATGAAAATAACAGGGAGGAGCAACCAGGCACTGGGTGTTTTCTCCCCACTGCTTTACGGGATCCTCCCAGCAGGAAAGATCACATTGTAATGCAGATTTCCTGGATTTCCAGCAAAATCCCCTGTCGAAGCCCTATACGCTGCATGGAGGAGCCAGACAGCACTTGCRATTCTATTAAGCACCATTTTAGATTAACCTAACTTCCATAACCTACATAATATAATACATAAATATTAATATATTATAGTTATTTCWTCTAATTAGCTTTTCATTGTTTTAACCTAAGTGCAAATCTCCCATCATGTTCTTCAGTCCTCTAACACAAGATGTACTCAGCTCAATATGATAAATGAAAACATGTACTAAGCTAATTAAAACATAGTTAAAAATCTGTCTCGGCAGAAGCCAAACTGAACCCCTCAGTCTCTGGCAAGCACCATTTTTCAATTCTGATGCTACGACTTCATGTCACTGCAAACTTCTTCACATGGAAAGAGCTCCAGCTTGCGCCGAACGGGAGGACAAGCTGGTAGAAAGGCAGCAACCCAGCTCCCCTCTCGAGAGGGGCTCCCATTCTGCGGCCTAGTCTTGATCTTCCAGGCCCAACACGCCGTGCAAGRCCGACAGAGCAAGCTTGCCCGTCCCAAACAGGGCCTCTCGGCATAAACACAGCTTGAAGCCTCTTGTGAGGACACCGGGAGCTCGGCAACACCCGTGGTTTTCCCGAGGGAAGGGCTGTCCCTGTGTGTGTCTGCAGACAGAGCGGCTCCCCAGCTCAGGCTCTGCACTAGGCTGTAGGGCCCCCACACACGGAGCTCAAGCAGGGCCAAGACGAGCCCGTGTCCCTCCCGAGACAACAACCTTGACCCACGTTTCCTTGGTTTTCCCCAGGGAAGGGCCATCCGTGTGTGTMTGCAGACAGGGCAGCTCCTCAGCTTGGGCTCTGCACTAGGCCAAACGGCCCCTACACACGGAGCTCAAGTAGGGCCAAGACGAGCTCATGTCCCTCTCCAAAACACCACCCGGACCCACATCTCCTCAGTGAAATCTCTTTACTATGACACAATGATGTATTTGTTGAAAAAAATAAAATAAAATAAAAAATGAGGTGATTTGCAGCCTCCCCCCATGATTTTTTAATGTTTGGGTTTCCAATAACGCAAATACTATCATGAGGAATAATAAAATTTTACTGCAACAACAGCAACACTTGCAAAGAATAGAAAACATATTTTTGGGCAGAAGGGGCATGGATGTTGAGCACTGTCACAACTTATTAGAAAAGTCACAAATCTTGCCACATTCAGGGCAGTATAAGACCCATCACTCCATAGTACTTGAAATACCTCCAGGATACAGGTAGGAAGAGTCAAGGAGAAAGAAAGAGAGARGGAGGGGRAAAAAAGTCCAAAGTTACTAAACAAACAGGAGAAGAAAATAAAGAATTTCTTGCAGCTTTCCATAGAAAGATGAGATATTGTAGAACATGAAATACTGGGCATTATAATGTATCTGAATGGAAAAGCACCCCCTTGGAGCGTTTCAAAAGCTTAAGTCTTCCTTAGGGTAAATGAAGGTTTGGACATATCTTGATGAGCATGTCCTAAACTCATCACAATTTAGGATACTGGCAAGTGAGGGGAAACACTAACAGATTTTACTCCATGTTAGTCACAAAATCTCAGTAAACTTCCCTGGGGAATACAGGAAAAAATTCTCCTGTGATACAATTATCACTWACAGATAGATGATCAGAACTACCTCGTATAATGCTAAAATAGTTAAAACGTGTTGTAAAATTATTACACCATGAACGGAAGGCAGGTATTTAAGATAATGACTTCTATGTCAAGTAGTTTACCTCATAAAAGCAAGTTAGACATCTTTTAAATACCAAATGGCTAAAATAGCTATATAGTATTTTGAAATTTCGTATGAACTATGATTTTAAAACTTTTAAATATTATTATTATATTCAAATTCTATAAGTATTATCTGATGTATGCCATTTTCTACTAGATCTGCCATTAATGCCATAACATCTGGTGCTAACCCCATTAAATAGTAATATAATGAGTTTAAATACCACTAGCAAGTACAGAGTTAAGTTGAATAAATCCTCCAAATACAACATAAGCCTGCTTTACATCTACCAATAAATTAAAGGTAACATCTGCTTTAATTTAAAATTGCCACAAACATATGCATATAGACAAATACTGCTACTGCAAGAAAAAAATGCAATTGAAAGAACATCTCAGAATGTGCTTGATTTCACTATACCCATCTCATACATTTAGGGCACACATCACCCCAGCAAAGCATTTGCATCCATTGCACATTGCATGGCACACCAAGTAAAAAAGAGGGGAAAAAAAGAGTTTTCTGTAGAAAACTTGTAATCAGCACTTTCCCTCTGCCTGTGTCCAGCATTTGCAGGAGGAGCCGGCATATAAGTGAAGTAAAAATACATCTAAAGCTATTAAAATATCATTCATCAGCAGGAGCACTGGGCTTCTATCAGAAATTTTCTGAAGGCAAACAAAGGTTGTTCATTGAGTTTTGCTCATCTTGGGCTATTCGTTTCAAATAGACCACACGTGATGTGATATTCACCCTACCAGAACAGCAGAATCCAGCCCACAGAGCCCTGTATATTCTGGATGACAACTGCTGTGATGAGAGTGGTTGAAAGAAGCATTTGTCCCTGAGAAGAGCTTAAGTGAAGTTATCTCGCACTTAAAACAGAAAACATGTTTGACATTACCTATGCCCCTGTCCTATATCCAGGACTTTCTGGGGACCCGAGCAGATCCAGAACAGTTTAAGTCACTGAACACATCTTCCCATCCTGCAGCTCTGCGAGGCTCAGGTTGCCCAAGTACCAGCGCCCCTTGGCGCTCCGCAAACAAACCTCCCACATGGCACGGGAGATCACGTTCCTTATCCATCGCTATGGACTCATTAAGACTTTCTGCAAATCACCCCGGCAGTGCCCCTGGCATCATCAGCAGAAATTAAAGCTTCTTGCCCTCTCTTTGATGGAACTTCACAACTGCTCCTCCTCCCCATCCATCTACTCCCATTTCAATGGATCTCTGACAGTCCGTTCTGCTCCGAGAGCTCCGACAACCCTAGACCACAGGGACACCCTCTCCTCTTTCAAATCCCTCCTTCACATCCCTGCCTGCTACAACGCTTATAAGTAACCACCTAATTCCCTATAGCCAGCTGGATGAAATCTGGCCTTTACCATCTCCACACATACAAAATATTTCTTTAAAATGCAACGTGAAAGGAAGATAGTGGAAAGAGAGGTTGTAAAGAGAAAGAATATGCTTTATTTGACCCCAGCCAGGGGTCAAATGATACAGCCAGGAAATTCATGGTCCCACCTCCTCCAGTTCTATCAACTGGTTTGACAGAAGAGATTATGCAATTCTTCCTTCCCTCATCTCCAGAGGACACCAATACTGTTTCTGTAAAAATGGGTACATTTCATGGAAGTCTTTCTCTTAAAACAGTCATTCATCACTTTTTTTCCTCTGGCCTTGTAAAGAATCCACAGTAGAACCCCCTTTTTAACGTATGTCCCAATCCTAAAGCAATTGTCTTCTGCTTTGCTTGAAAAACCTACGTATTCCTGAGGTAATACAGGAAAGCAAACACATGAACAAAAATATTGCAACAGCCTTAATACTGCACAGGCATTCACCAAACAGAGATTACAAACATGCGGGTACATATTAAAACTGTACATGTATACACAGATTATTACATAAAATGACATGAGGGAATATTACTGTAATGATGATGATGAAAGCAGGCATTTTATGCTGCGGGTAGGGGACTATGTGCGTGTTTTATTTGCCTGAGTTACAGTGAGTTGCAACTGGCTCTGACACTTGACCATACTGCAATCTCTAATAAACATAAAACAAAGTCTATACTGCCCCTTTAAAGGCATGTTTTTCATTCATTTCTTTGGACTGAAATGCGCTCTAATGCTTGTGAAGGGTTTTAATAAATATGAGTATGTATAAAATGCTGCTGCTGATTCAATTACTAAATCACTAGTAACAGCTGTGGCGCTGTGATCTCTTTTCAAATAAATTATGTCATGGTGATTACCTAAAAAGAGAGGTGCATTTCTCATATGATGTTGTGTGATGCATTATAGATTAAATAGGGTGCGTACTGTGTATTTGCTCTACAGCCTGCATTTAGTAGAAGTAGGGAGAATATATACTTAAGAGATATATGTATGTCCTCTCTATTAGACCACACATTCAGCTGTGGGAAGGACACTCAGACTTTTTTGATTCCTATGCTAAATTTACTCATTTCATCAGTCAACATTTCCCTTCCTTAGAAACGATCATGGCTTTAAGAAAAATCAGGGGTTTAGTCTCTCCGTTTCATCCAGTGCATTATCATTGTAACATTAATCTTTCTGGAATGGATTTCATTTTATCTGGCTGCATTTCATGGTAAAAGTATTAAAAAATGCACTTTGATTTTCTAGGGAAACATTAGCACCTAAGATTAGTAAGGGGAGAAGTGAAGCTCTTGTTCTAAATAAATTTAGCAGGCATGCTGGCATCAAAAGGGACACCCTAACACACATGCACCTTTATTTTTAATTCCTCCCGCCCCAAAAAGGGGTTTTATGCCAATAAAATAAAGGGGTGTTGCTTAAGAATGAGATACCTTACAGTTAAAGAAAACACAGTCTATTATCATTTATTAGAAGCAGTCCTGAGTAATTTCCCTTAAAACAATCCCTATACATGTTTATATGCATCTATAGGCACACAATGCATGTTCCCATGCATTTTAACGGTAGCATTTTAGAGATGTATGAAAACAAAAAGACTCTGAGACGGTCTTACCTATATAGTATTAAGACTGACAATTTTCTTCTCCCTCCCCATATGACCTCAGTAACATCTATGCTTTTCCATCAAAGCAGCGGTTGCCTCCCTTAGGTGCTGTACATATATAAGGGAACTAGCCCCTGCTGTGGATTTTTTTTTTTACAAGGCAAGAGGAAAATTCAATAATATTTACATATAATTTAATATAATGCAAAAGTCACTTAGGCATGAAGAGAAGTCTTTCTACCAACTCAAACAGGCAACGTACAAGAGACAATTAAGACAGAGAAGATGGGAAAAAAACCCTTTCCATTAAGTGTGTTACTGCAGGCGGTCCTTTCCCCGTGCTAAGGTCAAATGAAAAGGACTATGAACAACATAAAATGATCTTTTTAATATTATAAACACACTTTCAAACACTCCGTTAAACTTTCCAACCACTGGCAAAAAACTTTTATCAACTTTATGTCTTAAAAATGAGACTTTTTGTGGCAGGCCTCTGCAGATCAGTATAAATTCAATCCAATTTAAAGCACAGTAACGATGTGGGCAGTCTCAGACTATTACTTTCAATGGGATAGAGTCCCTAAGGATGACATAGACTTAGTCCCATTGAAAGTAATGGGGTAAGCAATCACATGCCATTACTTTCAAGGAGACTCAGTCTATACTATCCATAATAACATGGTAATATAAATCTGCACTGACTCATCAGCATGAAGAATGAAAATGTAAAAGAATGGCAAAGCGGCAAACGTGCACCCTGAGACAAAAAACAGCCCCTTGGTTTCTCTGCATCCATAACTCATCAGTGCTGAAAGTTTATTGCAGGAGAGCTAAAAAGGCACACGAACACAAGGTGAGACGTTCAAGCCAAGACGAGGTTTCTGCATTTTACAATATCGTTAGTCTTTTGTTCATTTTTAAGTACTACACAAATAATTCCAGGCTGTAAAGTCCTCCATATAAATTTTTTGTTCCCTAAACCCAGCGACATTAAAAACATACAAGTCCTCCATGAGAAAATATATATCTTAAAAGGCATCTCTTTGGGGTTCCTCCCTGCTCCACTACAGGGCCTGCCAGAGACAGCTACAAATACCCTCTGCAATCTTCCACGCTGCCAATCAGAGGCATTAATAATATATTAAAAGGACAGATAATTCCGAGCAGGTGGACGAGGGGGTGTGATTGATCCATTACTGTGCAAATACCTTGATAATGGCTTGTAAAAACTTAAGATCCAGAAAACAAAGAGATAACAGAGCTCCGCCACTAAAATAGACATTCAGTTGGGGTCACTAAATTTGTATAGATTAATGGGAAAGACTAACCCAAATCCTCTTCTTGATCTAAGCATAATGCTGCAGTTAGCAGGGCTCAAGAGCAGAAGCCCTGGGTTAAAGTCAAGCAGATCACTCCTGGTGCCTGTGGGGTGGGTACTGGGATTTATTTTGATGAGGAAGTTGGTCCAGATTTCAGCACATCAGCCAGGACCATTTTTTACAATATTTTCACAGTATTTGAAGTTGATCTGCCAATTCAGTTACCAAAAGGCCCCCACTAAGATTAGCTACACATATGCCAAATTTTTTCCTTCCCTCCCTCCCCTCAACTGTCCTGGGATTAAAAATAAATAAATAAAAATAATATAGCATTTCTTCCATGATGGAGTAATAAAAAGACCACTTTCAGCTACTAAGTAGCAACTGAGATAATACTGAATTGAATCAGAATTGTAGTGAATCAGGTCTTAGCTCTTGCTGAGTTATGACTATTAAGGAAAACTCTAGTCCTGCATCCGAAAGGGGCTCTCATGTACAGGACAGGGGATGGGCCACATTTTGAAACTCTGAATCACCCCCAGAATATAAAATAATACAATTAAAATATAAATAATATAAAATTCTAAGTTGTGTCCAAATGTCTTTCTAAAAGGCTGTCTCCTACAACACAAAGGGGGTGGATACGAGCTACGTTGTGGCTCCACAAACTTTAGATATGCAAAACCTGCATAGCCCCCACGGAAGATCTGCTGCAAGAACTAAAGCCTAATTTTTCTTCCCATAATAAATAATTCCACACCGTGAGGCTGCTTCATCTCTGGATTTCTTGCATCTTTTAATACAGCCTTTGCAAATGCCATTTTCTCTGAAATTCTCTAATCCCAGTGGTTAACCAGGATCTCTGCCTGAAATAACTGCTGATTTGATTGTTGACACTTTACCAATTTGAGCTTTCGCATCTAAGTAAAGAACTAGGCCAGATCTCAAAAGGGCATAAGACTTCAAGGTGCATAATCATAGCAATTGCACAAAAATAACATTGTTACACTGAGATTGTAAACATTTCAAGACACCACTGGCTTTGCCTGCTCTTTGCGATAGCAAAGATGCTGCTGCTGCTTTAGGCGGTTCCTATCTGTGACGTTTAAACCAACTCTCTTCTTTCCTGCTTATGACTATAGCCAGATGCCAGCATCCTAACGCTAGCTAAAGAGTGGAATGAAGAGAGAACTGATGGATCAAAACAATCTCGATATGGCATTTACTTCTCTTACTATATGTATACTTCGGTCTTTCTCCTCCAGAAGAAGGACTTCAGTTCTCTTTCCCTCCCACCCACTCCCTCCCTTTTTTTTTTTATAAAAAAAAAAAAAAGAAAAAGAAAAAACACAAAAGAAAAAAGCTCCTCCCAAAAAAATGGAAAAAGAAAAATATGACTCTTAAAAAAAAAAAGAAAAAAACAAAGATTTCAGCACTTTTACAAAGAGAAAAATACTATCTCGGCACAGTAAGCACTGAAGTTGCATTGAGCAGTACTTGTTTAGCACAATATACAATAATGCATATGTAAAATATAGGTGTTAGCGGTGTTAGCGTAACAGTATGATTTTTTTTTTTTTTTTTTTTCAAAACTTTGTTTCTGTGTTTGGGCTCCCACATCTTTGTAAACATTTTTAGGTTTTCTAAATGCTTTGACATGCAGGATTACATTTACAGAAACAGTTTCTACTGAATATAAGTGTATATGGCACATGTTGAAAAACAGAAAAGAATATGTATTATGCTAAAAACACGACTCCCCCTTTATATGATTTAAGGTCACATATAATTTGCAAGCAGGCAAGAATTACAAATGATAGAGGAAGCAGGATGAAAAGTGCCAGCTTCTCTTTACAGACATGGTATATCATATATATGGGGCGAGAGCACAGCACGACGGTACTTTGCAGTTGTGTATTGCATCACGCCATACATTTAGATTAAAACATTATAAGAAAAGACTCTTCAGAGCATTATAAAGTTATGGAAACGATGGTACAAACATGATAAAATAACCCCCCTCAGTGCTATTTTCCCCAAAACTCTCCTTACAGAAGGTGCCCGCAAACTCCTGGGAGATTGGATGCACCTCGTCCTGCCTTGAGGATTTGTATTTACAAACGTGCTCCCCTACTCGCAGGGTGGCTCTGCTCTCAGAGCTGAATATTTGCTTAGTTCTCACCCAAAGGTAGCTTTGCTCCCCCATTCAAGCAGAGGGGYGCACGCAGCAGCCGGCGCCTTGTGCGACTATCTGCCAGGCTCACGTGGAGCAGCTGATTTTGCAAGAGCCACCGGGCAGCAGGGCCGGGCACCCACGACAGCAGTGACCCTTCAAACCTCTCCTGCTCCTGCTGAGATGGCCCCAATGCTCCCCGCACACTCACTGGCCCTGGATGACGCAGGTTGTCGAGCGGACCCTTTCCCTGCGGCCGCTTGCGAGCGGGAACCCAAATTCTTCAATTCAGAAACCATTGGCTCGGTRGGTCTGAAATACGGCAATAATAAGGATGCTTCTTGCGGCTTGCATATTTTGAGACCGTTTGGGAAAAAAAATAAAATAAAACACACACTCGGTAAATAAATCATTTATACATTAAGAGCGATTACCGGCGTGTAAAGCGGAGGGCTGAATTACCTTGGCTATATTTATTACCCACCGTGCTTTTCGGCGCCGCTGCTAATTAGCAGGAGAAAGGTCATGCAAAAAATAATGTGATTAGAAGAGGTTGAAAGGGAAAGGGGGGGGAAAAAAATAGCCACATATTTGGACACAGCCCAAAATTCCTTTTTGCCACTGTAACTGAAAACCATTGCTTCAATATTTAATGAAATGCTTATGTTGCAGCACCTGGTCACATTGTCAGCATTGCCTAACCACCGCCTCCCCTGTGGGTCATTACTGCAGCCATCTGAAAGGGGGCAAACTGTTCATCGACTACAATAATGCCAGTCTTTAAGAATCTGCAGCTACAAAACAGCRGGAGACGGACTTACTTTGGCTCTGATCTTGGGAGAAATGGCTGGGGGCAAAATGCTGTTTCCGACCATCAGAGACTCCACGGTTAGCAATAATTCTGCACGTCAAAGCCCGCGCGCGAGCCCCGGCCCCGCTCTCCTCCCTTGCAGCTCCTGGTGAGAGATCCTTGTCAACAGGAAAACAGGAGTTCGCACTGCCYGGCTAATGATCCAATGCATCAGTAGCTCCCACAATCACAACAAGCAGATGTCCTAAGTTAATATAGACTTGCCTGGGATTTTCCTTGTGAAACATGGCTTTAAAAGGCATTAGTCTTTTGTCCTCGCTAGAGATCTGCTAAATCCTGGCACCAATTCCTTGGGTAGGTGAACCCCAGCCTAATGGAATTTAATTACTTTAGTGGTATTAATCATCGGTACAGTAGAGCAAAGAGTATTTTATTACCACTTTTAAGGGTTATCGGCACATTTGTTTCAAACGAACTGTCAAAGTGTGTTACGTGTGACGCATGCCAGGTTCGAGCTCTGCCGCGCAGGTGACGGCGTTGGCTGCCTAAAACTCTCTGGCATAACGAGGATGCCTCCGCTCAGCTTGGGAAACCTGGGTGCCCTTTGTTTTAAATGAAAAACAAACTGCCATTGATTTTAATGATTTCTTTTTGCTCTTTTTTTTTTCTCCTCTTAAAAAAAAAATAATAAAACAAAAAACCAAAACCTATGATTTCCCTCTGTTTTACTCTGGGCTGCACAGGCAGCTCTTTCCCAAGGAGGGCAGAAGCACCGGTGGGCACCAAATAACTTGTGACACTGTTACAGGATTAGTTACAGCAGAGCAATACCAGCCCTGTCCGTTATCTGGCAACGAGCACGGGCTCCATAGCACAAGGTTTCTCTAATTCACTTAGATATCTAGAATCCTTTGTATTCACACACATGGAAAAGCTTATTTTCATTCCAGGTAGTTGCTAGAATTCCTTTGAAAAAAGCAGATACTGTTAGCCAAGTGACAGCACCTTACACGGGAAGGTGTACGTTATTTTAAGCTTAAAACCCCAGCCAAGACCTTGGTGTCCAATTCTCTTTGCTGGACCCGGTACAACACACACCTCCCACCAAAACGCTGCAATTGCACCCGGCCTCCAGCAACARTTAAATCCAAGATTCTTGATCCCTTTTGTGTTCAGCCTTTTTGTTTTGTTTGACCCGGGACTCTCCAGACCCGTCCTACACCTGGTTAAAGCGGATCATTTTGCACTCATCGTCTCACAGACATTTTGCGCTGAGTAGCAAATGAGAGCAATTTGTGACACGAGATACGACGACATGTGGGAAAGACACATAATTAGTGTCAGAATGAATGCATTTGCTTTTTAAAGCCTATTTGTCCTAGGATTTCAAATGAATCAAGCTGCTACGTCTCTCTCAACAGCTCCATACTGCTGTATAATGAATTAAAAGCGAGTGTTGCTAAAATGAGTAAGCGTCAAGAATAAAATGACTACTGTATGCATCTCAAAACTAAGGATGAGAGGATCTTAAAAGGCTCTAAACCTCTAATGTAGCCTATTTCAAAGCTTTCCAAAAACTATCCCATTTCACTAAAAGAAAATTCTCAAATGAAATCACCCCTTTCCGTGACAGATTGCTCTGAATTTACAAAAGCACTTTCCATCTCATCTCTGCCAGAGGAAAATGTCCCACGTGTGTCCTCCTGCACCGCCTGCACCTTTGGGCCTTGGAACCCAAGGCCACGTGCAAGGCTTCTTGCAATGGCCCATACAGAGAGCTCCCTGTCCCCACACCACTCACCTGTCCTCCTGCTTCCCAAAGAAATGGCCTTGTTCCTTACAGCTTCCTTGCTCTCCAGTGCAGATACTCCAGCATTCTCCAGAGAAAAGGCACAGCCAGGTACAACACGCAGCATGGACACTCTTGCACCCACATACCCCATCCAAGGACAGCTAGGACTCTTGGCCTAGGACACCTTGACCTTGGCCAAGGACACCTTGGACACAAGGCCTCTCTCTTAGTTAACTACAGCACAGAAGCTCATGCCTTTGGCCAAGCCAACTCTTATTAACGTCTGATTAGAAAGAGAAATCACCTGTTGSCCCAACAGAGCAGAGCTGACCCAGAGCCCCTGGATGGTCTCCTTGTAGTTGCTTCTCCTTTCCAGCTTCCAAAACCAGATTTTGTTCTTCTGTGCCATATGACCCATAAAGCATGCCTCCAACACTAAAATATTGGTACTTTCCCTTTTCTGYATTTTGAGGGTCTTTGAGGTGCCTTGTTTTTCCAAACCTCAGCCAGCCRCATAGACAGTCAGGTACTCTCATCAGCTAATAGGAAAGCACAGTTTTTTGATGCCGCTTTATGACCAAGTAAGAAAACCAACTCACACGTGTTACTGAGAGATAAAGGTCTCCAAAACATGCTGAGAGGCAAGGCACAGCCAGATGCCTTCAGTGATGCTAAAAGAGTCTTAACGTAATGGCCACCCTCGAGGTCCCCGCTGTGTTTACTACATAAAGCAGCCCCAGACACATAGTTATGATATAACCCACAAGGTACCTAGCAAGGGCTTCGTTTCACTATTTAGAAAGCAACTGAGTCAAAGCAGTCTGTGAATGAGGCTCAAGCCCTGCTGCAGGGCTCTRCACACAAGCAAGCCTCCAAGCAGGCTCAGAAAGTTGTGCTTGCAAAGAGAGCGCAGGGTCAGGCTCTTTAATTCAGCAAAAAGAATATATACTGCTTTTTAACATGAAGAATCAATTAAAATGATGATTTTTATTAATTTGATAAATCATTCCTTTAATTTTTAGTATTTTATTGATAAATCACTCCTTTATGTCACGAAACTTCAAAATGGCACATTAAGAAATCCTGCTCCCATTAATACCAAAAGCTTAGTGTAAGGTTGCAGAATTGGGCCCAAAATCTCATAGGCTCTGAGGTCAATTCTCTCTTACAGTATTTACTGGAAAGAAGCCCGTTTTTTCCAGGAAAAAGGGGCACATTTTTTGCCTAGTTCTCAACATTTTGTTTTCACTCCAGTAAGTCTCTGACCATCATTTTTAGCATCCGTGAGGTTGTGCAAGTTAAACACAGGGAATTATAACCAAGAAGTTCAAAGTACAGCTCTATTAGCTTTCAAAGGAACTGCTAAAAGCGAGTATTTGATGCGCCAGGAATGTCAGGACTCGCATATAAGCTGAATTTTACAAAAACGAGCACTCATCGAAGTCAATGGGATTACTTATAGTGCATAAAGTTAAACATGTGCATACATTTCAGGAAGCCTCATGCAGGTCAAAAGCAGCCCCTTAATACTGTGCATTGCTGAGCTTCCCCGCAGCATTTCCAGGCTCACAGAGGTGTCCTTACACTAAAACCCCAGAGTGCCGGCCAAAGTCTAATGTTGCGCAGCTTAGCCCTGACCTGCAGAGGCTTTTAAAAGCATCCCACGTTGGCCCASAGCTACTTGAAAGCAAATGAGGGGAGCACTTCACCGGGCATTTCTGCTGCTTGTCTTTCCACCTTCCCATTTGCGCTCAGTTTTAGCAGGCTTTTTACCGGCACTATTTTTGATTCTTGCAGGCTTCCCTCCTCACTAAGGAGTTAAGCCAGTGTTTTGTACTGGGGAGAAGTGTTTTGCTAAGCTTAGCTCCACGTTGCAGTTATCAGCGCCCTGCTGCCGCGTGCCTGCGGTGCCATCACCACGTGGCCACAGGTGACAGCAGCCAGGGACACGCAGACGTAGGCGCAAGAGCCACCGGAGACTGAAGCCCTGACCCGCTCCCCAGGCTGCTGCAACCCCATGATCTTTTCCTTCTAATATAAAATCTGGCTGATTAATAATATCAATTAGTTGTGGCAGAAAACCACAGGCTGAAGATTCAAGGGAAGCGTCGGCAAGCCAGAGGCTCCTCCTAGACTGAACTGAAAGATAATTCAGCAAACGATGCCAGGCAAAAAAAAAAAAAAAAACCCCTTATTCCTCATATGCATCATCATTGTCTCTCCTACACAAATAAGAAAGATAATAATAATAATAATAATAAAAAACCTCTGCATTTAAAATTATTGCAGAGAGGCAGAGGTTAAGAACACAGCCATGCAGTTCCAATCACGGTTTTAAAGGGCCAATTCTTAAGAGGCTCTAAGCATGTAAAGCTCTCCCAGGGAATTGCAAAGACTTTAATAGCTGCCACCTCTGCTTATATTTAGCCCCCAAATTAACTAATCTGAATTAACACACCTAATGGATTTTTTTTTTTTAGTATTTTATACTTAAGGTAACACAACTGAGGTTTAGAGAAGGAAAGGGAAATAATTTTGCAAGAAAAAGAAGACAAATGAAATTATAAGAACTGCTGGGAACTTTGAGGAACAATCTGGACCTGACTTTTCAATATTTAATTAGAAATAAAATAATCAATGCCATATTAAGAACCCTTTGATGTTCTTCCCTGAGCTCTGAATCATTTTTGAAGTTAAACCAAATCTCTGAATGTGACGTCTCACTGTCTCCGAGATACTTTATTAGAAAGTAACTTTCTCATTTGCTGGGAACCATCACACCACAGCAAATACATCCCTAACTGAAACCACTCAGTTTTACATTACATGACACCCRGCAGGTTCTCTTGCAGTTGAACTTTCAGCAGATGCAGAAATCAAAAATTTTGTTCCCGAATAATGCAAAGTTATCAAATTCATGTCACTTTTCTAATTCATATTAAATCATTGTTCACATATCTCCATTAGCTCTGCACTGGGACAGACAGAGTTTTGATGGAAAATATATGTGAGAAATAAAGGGGAAAAAAATCAAAAAACAAAACCCACGATAATCTTTTCTACCAGCAAGCCAACCTTTCCTATGGGAACTGGGAAATATTTCTTAAAGATGATACTTCAGTTTCAGGCCTTGGAGAAGGGGTTTGTGCCTGAAAGAGTGTCGACTTGTTTTACCACAGAGTTATAAGAAGTTATAAAGAAAATAAACAGCAGCTCTTCCTATAGATTTCATTCCTCTTTGAGAGTGTGCAGTAATTCAGTCACGAGGATCACAACATCCTCTCTCTCAGCATTTCCTATACAGATGGCAGAGAGGGCAGGAACTCTTGGACAACCTGGGCACCTTAACAAGGATCAACCCGAGGAGGTTTTTAATCCTCAAAAAAGAGGCACAGAAGAGCAGACAAGTGATGATGGAAAAGGATGCAGATCTATTATTATGTAGGGAAAGGCAGTATGGAYACCAAAAACCCAGAAACAGTATTAGAGATTTGGTTCCTTGTGATTACCACAAGGGCACAGGCTCCTCGCCTGCCTACGCTGTGAAGGATCTGCACAAATCCTAGCGTGGCAGATCTCAGCACCCACACTTGGATTTTGGCACACGCTGTAGGTGTGAACCTTTAACCAACCTCAGTTAGCCAACTCCTCCTACGTGTAGGGRACTTCGCACCAAAGAAAGGACTGGGATGGAGGGGAAGACGTTCGTTTATTCCTCACTGAAAATGAACTTGTTGCCARCAGCAGGTGTGAGTTCACCCAGCACTTCCAACAACGCAAGTGAGGTCTCGTCCAACTGAAATACATAGTGAAGTGTTTCAGCTTAGTCTATCATGATGCGAAACAGACAGATAGGACAGTTCCCTGGCAGTACAAGCTATAGTTTTCCCTTGAGGGATCCCATTCGGATTAGAGAAATTGAGAGAAATTGGAATTAGAGATTAGAAATTAGAGAAATTTGTTCTTATAATTAAGACTCTTGATACATATAAATTCAAATCCATGAGTAGAAACATAGGGATTGGAAATGGCCACTCTTATTCTTACTCTCCTAATCTGTATCTGTGAGAGTTGCATCTCTTCCCTGGCATGAAGCAGTTTCATTCTGTGCAGAGCAAATTCTCCATTAGGTACCACATCTTTTAGAACAGGGAAAAGTACTGATAATTATGGAACATTCCTGAGCAGTTTTAATTTTAAAAGTGATGAGCACCCAAAMTGCGAATACAAGTGAATAACCAATGACCATGAATAAACAGTTCAGTATCTCGTTTCAGYGGTGGCCAGYGATAGGACTAGAGGAAACGGCCACAAGCTGAGGCACCAAAAGTTCCACAGGAACTTGAGGAAACACTTTTTGACAGTGAGGGTGACAGAGCCCTGGAACAGGCTGCCCAGAGAGGTTGTGGAGTCTCCTTCTCCGGAGATCTTTAAAACCCGCTTGGACGCAGCCCTGTGCCACGTGCTCTGGGTGACCCTGCGTGAGCAGGGGGTAGGACTCGATGACCTCTGAGGTCCCTTCCAACCTTAAGCGTTCTGTGATTCTATCATTCTATGATCTCAAAACAAAAAAAATAAAAAAAAACCTATGTACTCATTCCTTACATTTAAAGATGCAGGAAAATGGCTGTAATGATACGAGCTTAGGAGGCGTTGTGCAAGCAGACACTCTCAGCACGCCAGATCTCTGCAGAGGGGCTCAAGGGACCAAAGATTCACCCATTGTAAGGGTGAAAAAGCCCGTGTAAAAGTTACTTGATGCAGCTGAATGCTCAAGACTTCAGCTGTGCAAGTTAATTTGAAAAGGCAAAATTTGGCAGTCTATACAATCCATCATAGGAAACCTAACTGAAATTGTTGATACCAGCATTCTGTCATACTGTATCAACAAACTTCACTATTAACAGAAATCAATACAAAATCAATAAGATTAAAGCYGGATATACACTCTGGCAATGCACTGAGAACTCACAAGCACCACACACTGATTTATCAGCCTTCATCCATGCGTTTTTATCATGCACACATTTCTTAAAATAGTTGCTCTTTAAAAATACATATATATGTGTGTGATTGTGTACGTATATATGCATATAAAAAAACTGGACAGTCAGCTATATAYTTAGTGCAGCCTATAGGTAATTAGCATCCTCAGTGTCTCTCTAGTACATGTATACAACTATCTTTTTTTTTTTTCCAGCTACAAGCACTATCAGGGCCCCCCTTGTTACTCAAATGAGGTAAATGCTGAAATTGTCTCTCTCGCTTACACGATGCTAAGTGAGAACGTCTGCTTTGTGAAGGCAGCTCACATCTTCGGACCTGCTGACTCCGTTCAGGGGTGTGATACAATCATAAAAAGACAACAAAAGTAAATAAAAATCAGGGGCCACCCTATAAGATACTGCTACTGAGATGTTCATATGTGTCAATGAAACCCTGAGGCTACGGTACATGTATCATCTCTCATATCTGTAACACTTCTGTTTGCACAAATACTGCAGTTAATGGTTGCTGTTTCCTTGCATCCTTACATTGTTCCCTATTCTAGAAATATTTTTTCTTTGGAATGCTGGAAAGGACTGCAAGAGAGAGTGAAAAATATTAATCCAATTTCCGCACAAATACAATGGTTTAACTAGAAAGAGAGGCTCTGGGATGTTTTTTTGTCATTCCCAACCTAAGCAGGCTAAGGCGTCACAAACCTGTACTTACACTTCAACATTTGCCAGTCATATTTTGGAGGTTAAGAAGTTTTCTCAAGTTTTCCCRAAGTATCATCATGACAACTAGAAGGCTGGTATCAGCTTACATCATCACCAGTAAAAAACTCCAAAGTGTTGTGTTCTGATTTTATAAAACTCTATCAACTTTGGAGCAATACCAGTACTTTTTACCCATTGCACAAGATGTCAGGAATCAAGCATRTAGCTCTATGGTTTGGAAAGATAAAGCAAAATGTACCCCATGTGAATCTTATGGCCCTTATTTTTTAKGCTGTATAAGCAACATAATATGAATGAGCACCTTAGAGTCCCAGTGTTTGGGATTTTTTTTCAAGTTAACACTGTTTCTCTCCAGTTTCTACATTCCCAGCTTAGGACAAGCCCATGCTAGGAGGAGGGAAAGCTCAGTTTCATTCCACTATTGATCTATCAGACAAGAACTTAATCAATCTTCTTTATAAGCTATTAAGGCAGAGCAAGAGAAATGAACTCACCTGATACATTCAACATTGATTGCTTCTTTCTAAGAACTGAATGTCAGTCTTATCTATGACTACAGCTGTGATTCAATTTTTCAGAAACAAGTTTTTCCCCTCATTAGGTCCCCAGAAATAGTGCAATTAAAATGTATTTTAGATAAAATAAGGAATATAATCAAAATCAAATGGACAATACTTTCTTTTAAAATTCATCAGTTAAGTGTATTGCTAAGAGCATTGAGACCATAAGCTCGAGTCYAGTAAAGGAAAAGTGTTAATAAAACAGAATGTATCTCATACTGTGACCATCCCATCACTGATTTCTATTGAGGTCCTGCAGGCCAAACAACTTTGGAATCCAACCACAGGGATTCCCAAGTCACTCTTCTCCAAACAAACAAAAATTGAACTTGATGAAAAGCCTACTTCCTACAAAATAAAATATATTCAATGGATTTTCAATGATCAAACTATTGTTTTAGCTTGGTGTGGCAACAAGCGAAATAATTCTGATTTGCTGACCTGAATCAAAATGATTTTTAAGTAACACAGCCTTAAATTATATAGATCTATCTCAAGTGCTAAAGCCCTTCTTTTCAGCGCCTGAATTACCTTTCCTTCCTCATAATGGCAAAGGCACCTAATTCAGCAGATGTAGCCAGAATTATCCAGGCACCACAAACTTGGATTAGGTTGGGATAACCTGGTGTTATCCAGGCACCACAAATAACAGGCCCTTGAATGTGCAAATCATTTTAGAAAAACAACTGAAACAACGTTTCTATCGCATGAAACAAACTGCTGGTTTTTATGTTTAAACAAACAACACAAGGTTTTGATATAATTTAATTTATTAGTCTGTATTCACTTTAATAAACATGTTGATAGCTGGTAGCTTTTCTGTGATTTGAGATGGAAGCAGCGCAAAACATCAGGGTTTCCACTGAATGGAAATTCTGATATTTTCATTAGTTCTGCCAGCAGTTAATGCATGCATAAATTTGGCTTGTAAATTAATGATAGCTCAGAAATTCCTAGGTAGAGTTACCAATGCAACTTTACATTTAGTAGCCCCAGAACTGGTGGTAAGCACTATTCTGACCAGGACATAACAACGTGGTTTGATAAATGTGTGCGTCACTAGCCCCAAAACAAGAAATGTCTCTAACGATCACTGCAAACCTCATGGCATCTGAATGGCCATCAAAGTTGCTTTTCTTTTACCTCCTTCTGTACAGAAATGCCCTCACTTMTTATAAACGGTCTTCATGATAAAAGATGATACATCTGGGTGGATATAAAGCTGTCACGTGCCAGCAAATGTGGAATTTCATATGGAAGCTCGGAGGGAGCAGAATGGAAAGGATTTGCTCTTTTATTATTTCRTCAAACAATGAAATAGAAATGTTGCTTTTGAAGTCTTTCATTTTTTACTCCCTTAGCTAGAAGGAGTCCTTTGCTTTTAAACATAACTATTTTCATGGGAAATCCCTCCGTTTGCAATATATGCATATCGTGTTTAAACATCTCCCCTAGGAAGATATACCACTTAATAATGCTTATGTTTATTTATCGAAAAAATCAAGAATAGCTGGAAGTCCATTATGAGACTCTTCTAGCAAGTTTAATTATTTTTAATTAATTTTATTGGTATTTAYGAAAGAAACCTTTAATCAGCATAACTGGAAATTACAATATTAACTAATATTAATTAAACAACAATGTAATAATTTCAATAGTTTTAATTATCTTTTGGATTAAATTACCTGTTAGTCAATTCTACATGGCTTCTGAAATTAATTAGCCAACTTAAACATGCTCCATACTTATTAATCTACCCAGGATATGACATAATGTCTAAAGAGGCCAAGGAAGGCTACTTCCTCGTATCGATTGGGCTGTTCTGTTTTAAAAAAGCCTTTTTAATCCTGGTTTTAAATAAGCCATGTTCTGTCTAAGCTTGGGTTAGGCTTTTGGAAAAATGTGAGGTCTTGGATTCTGAAGAGATCACTTCTCTCAGTCTCTTTCCACCTCACAACTGTACCCCTCCTTCTTGAAAGAAGAGTTACTGTGACCCCTTTATTTATATGGGCCCCCGTTCAGAAAGTAGAAGATACCTACATCTCATTTCTTTGCAGCAACACTATTCTTCTCTCAGGCCTAAATACTCAAATTCAGGGCTTAAATCACCACGAGATAAGCAAAATATGAAAAATAAATAATAAATAATGAATTTTTCTATTTGYCTTCTGATATAGGGCTTATGTTTTCAAGACTTTTACTACAGTCACAAGAGCTATAGACACTTGGCATTTCTCATGAGGGAAGGGATATTCATTTAGGGCGTGGGGAGTCCATTAATCGTAAGCAAATTCAGATATCTTGTCATGCTCACTTGAAGCAAAAGGAGAAAAAGAGATGCATGGTACCTCCAAACATCATAGGACCTGAGAACTACCAATTTGTCAACAAGACATGTCCTTCACACAGGCTAAGGGTTTCTGCCTCCTATTGATTTCTTGCAGTTGGAGAACCCCTTCACTTTCTCACACAAAGGCAAATTACAACCTGATATGCTGCTTTGTGGTGGCTTGTACGTCTTCTTTTTCTCAAGAAAGCATGAGTTTTGTTATTCAAATGCTTGCCCAGAACGTTGTGGTAGGATGTGGTTAATAAGAAAAATATAATAATCAATTGCTGTGAACTGTCCCAGTGCAACTACTGATGGCGTGGTGGTAAAGTGTTAAGCTCCAGCCTTTGGTTTGCCTGGCACTCTGCCTTTGAACTCTCTTTGAGTTGTCCTGAAAGCAAGGAGAAGCTGAAGCCACCTGATTTTGAATAGTCGGAGTTTCAATACGATAATACCATGTCTCTCAAAGACAGTCTGCATCTAGTAACAGAAGACAAATCCTGACATATTCACTGCTTCCTTTCCTACCCAGCAATACATGTTTTATCTCTCACAGAACAGGTCTACTGCTTGCAGGGTTTGGATCTATATTTGTGCTGGCATATAATACGTATGCGTATCAGTTTACAACCTGGGTCTCCTACCCCATCAATATACCTTCACTGATCTCCTGGTGACTAGATCAGGACCAGGGGGAGGAAATACTTCAATTTTACAACAACTTCCATTCACCTGTTCATATTCCAAGCCCAGAAATTTGCGGATTGCAAATTCTTTAAACGTTAGCCACAGCAAGTAGTGATTTCATAAACTAGTCATTTTGCTTTAGATCCCTGAATCAGAGCTCCTCCAAGGGCCATGATTTTCAAAGGGCAGAAACTTAGCACAGTCTGAAACTCAGGCTTTTCCAAAGCAAAGCTGCTTGGAGGTTTACTGATTAGTCAAATTTGTCTCTCTCTAAACAAAGTTAATGGCTATTTATGTCTTCTACATGAACTTTACGCTTTCTGTAACCAGCCCAGACATTAAACAAGTTTGATCATAGCAAAACAGTTACAAATACATACAGAGAAGAGAAAATAGAAACAAATGGAGCTCAAAAAGTAACGTGTATACACAAAGCAATGCATTATCTGGAAGGCTGTCATCCCTTCTAGCTTCAGTACGTCTCAATAAAACACTTCCATGACCTTAAAGGAGATACTCAGAATTACTCCAATGAATAAAGACTAGGTTTTCAATTTTTTTTTTTTATCAACTACAGTTTCCTAGGCACTCAGTATATGTTTATATGGATCTTAATGTTTTTAAGAATCTCTGAAATTCTCCAAGTGTTGAACAATTGGCATTATTCTTCTGATGGTCACAGTAGAAAGTTACAAGAAAATCCTATGTTTTAAGTGAAAAAAAAAATGCTGACTGAAAATCCTATGTTTTATGAGAAAAAAGAAATGCTGACCTTTAAATAGAAACTGTCCATGATGCAGAGGGTCAGGTTGGCACTCATAGAGTTAAACCGGCTAGCTCTACAACAAAGGAAATAATATTAGCATGGCTATCTGTGTAAATGACATTAGGAGGAAGACTGAATTATCTTCTGAATTATTTTATTCCAATTATATTTTGATATAATTCAAGGTCTAGCGATTTTTTTTAATGTTTGCAGTCCCCTAGTTTAATACCAGAAAAGCAATCAGTCATTCACTTCTCAGACACAAGTGGTTAGAATAGTTTTCCCATCCATTTGAAAAATATACAATCTGTATTTGTCTTTAAGAATACATTAGATGACTATTGTAAGTGATTTGTAATTGTTTTTAAATTGTTGAACTTATTTTAATAGTATATTTGCAGTTGCATGGCTGTTTAAATGCTCATTTTATAAGCAGTTTTTTGGATTAACTAATAGTTCATTCATCTTTTGGTTTTTTAAAAGGGTAAATAGGAAAAAGGCTATAATGTGCTTTATTAAACACATATTGTTTGCTTATTAGAAATCTCTTCTGCATGAGGTGGTAATACAAAAGCTGAAAAGACAGCTATGAAAAATGTTCAAAATGATTCAATTGGAAGTCCAATCCTATTTCTCTGTTGAAAGGCGAAACAGGACCCAGTTCAGGACTTAGTTTTTTAAGTAGCTTAAAATTCTGCCTTTTTGCATAGTTTTCCTAAATATAAAGGCGCATTAGTATACATAAAGGTGTGTTTCTACACCGATGCAATTCAGTACAGAAGCAAGCACAGATATTTTGCTTCAAGTAGCTTTATTTTGATTTAGTTTGATGAGAAAGCTTGTCTGCACAAAGAAAATTGTCATTAAGTTAGCTGAATTGGTGCAAATTTGTCTACGTGCACCTTATGCTCGTTGATATTCCCAGCAGCGCTACAGACTATCAGTCAGTCAGATAATATTTCAGCACCAAAAGTCAGTCAAGTGCCTCCCCAAGACCGAACAATCCCACAAATACGAGGCAGCAGATATGTACATATATGTATAAACAAGCACAAACGTTCAGAAAAGGTTAATGTCTCATCTGAGACAATGCAGATGAAAAAGAAGTACGGGCAATATCACATACRTGCAGTATGATGCACTCTCTAATAACCTTCATCAGTATTTGGCTTTCAAAGTTGTTGAGTGTTAGATGGATTTCTTGTCRTACACACGTGCAATGTCTCTAGGTGTAATATCTCACATTCCGTTTGCAGCATAATTCTCACATGGTAGATTGCATGCGTCTGGTATAGCCAGGATAGGACCCAGCACCTTGTCTTTGTGGTTGGGAAAATTCACATGGCCATGTACCATACAGCCTTTGAAAACTTCTGTATGTCTCTCAAGAAGCCCTTCAAAATTTAATGTAACTCTATATACTGATATTGTGCTTAGAGATGAGGGAGATAGGGACATCACCGCACAGAATACTTTACCTACACAGTAAGAGTCAGACAGAATCAAAGAATCACARAATCACAGAATATTCAAGGTTGGAAGGGACCTCTACAGATCATCTAGTCCAACCTTTCCGCTCAAGCAGGCACACCTAGAGCATGTGGCACAGGGCGGCATCCAGGCGGGTTTTGAAGACCTCCAGAGAAGGAGACTCCACAACCTCCCTGGGCAGCCTGTTCCACTGCTCTGTCACCCTCACAGTAAAGAAGTTCCTCCTCACCTGGAGATGGAACTGCCTATGTTTCAGCTTATGCCCATAAGACCTCACCTATACACCTGGTCATTGATTTTTGACCAAAATAAGAGACCCAACTGACAGCAGCAGCCCATAGCTCTGGCAGGGCCACCTGGGCCCTGTTGCCCCAGACTGGAAAGCTCTTAAAACAGCACCTGACCCAGTTCATAAGGATCTCATTAAGTCCTTCAGTACCCTGGAAAGTTCTTCAAAACTAATTCATACAGTAAATCCCTTTCCTAAATGGGTGTTCTCTCTTGAAAGAGGCACGTACCATTTTTTCATCATCTTCTGATTGGCTTTAAGACAGATATTCTGGAAGGCCAAGTACCTGAACGATTGTCTTCTCCTGCAGTACGTATCAGAGAGGATATCTAACCAACGGTTTGACACAATATTTTTTGTCAAAGCTAAACATTTCTTTCCCATTGCTGTGATGAACCCCAAGCTTGCCAACTTTCAGAAGCCTTCTGTGGCCTTGTTATTCTCGGCATTGAGAACGGAYGGTGGGATCCTACAAAGCTCCTTACAACCTAATGGCCCTTGCTGGGCCATACAAACTGAGTTTGCTGTTCCTGGTTCCCAACTCTTGATGCGGGTTGGTTGATAGTATTTATTACCATCACCAAAGCAGACCACACTTTGCCCAGGTCTCCCGGGATGAGAGCAGCTTGGAGCTGACTGGCCTGGAGGGATTAGCTGCCTCCTAATCCTGCAGCCCTAGAAGTACTGGTTGCTGCGGCAAGGCCTGCAGGTCTTTTAGCCAGGCAAGGTGGGGAAAACTGTGGTCTCCCAGGCTGTCAGTCTGGTACTTTTGTAAAGACTGACAAATTCCTAAGGTAAATTGTTTAAAATACCACATGGGGGAAGTGGCTAAGGCCTCATACACRCGGGCATACAGACGGTGGATATGTCTGTACATGTATATACAGCACCCTGGTTATGTCACGCACCACTCCTTCATTCTCACAGTTACCTTGACACATATCTATAGCTCTGCGATGATTATTTCACCAGTGCCTCCCGTCTTCCTTCATCTCCTGGAACTATTTACATCTGTTTCTTAACWTATCGAGCCTCTTACATGTATCTACTTGATCCTCACAGTGATTTCAGACATGACCTWTCGCAGCGTTCCCGTGTATACGCAGAGATAATGAAGTCGCCCCAAAGGGCACCCACTTAAGCAGCGAGCACCTCACGACTGATGGCAATCAGTTAAACCAGCAACCCAAGGTAACAATTATCCCTCTTCTTTTGTTCCCTCTGCCTTATGTACTTAAGCAGCACAGTTAGAAAGGAAGATGTCCCCTTGTGGTTAATAATTGATTTTCTACTAATCAGAACGGCTCTACCAGACCTATGATATTTTAAAAATTAATTATATTTTAGACAGGTCAAGGTATAGCCTCCAAGGCAGTTGACAGACTGTATAAAACCCAGACAGAAAGAAGAATAATGCGACCAGCTGCAACATTCATTCCTCTTACTATTGTTCCTAATATTGACTAATTTTGAGTAAAATCTATGGCTAATTGCCTTTAAACAGTTAGCAGGCATATGTTAATTTAAATCATACAAGATCAGATGCCACTAGATACTATYATCTGAAGCATAAGATTATTTAAACCTCGCTTTTAAAGCTAACACAAGCTTCTTGTAAAGAAAGAGTGTGGATATAGGGGGKCCGAATTATGGCAGCCCATTTACACACATATATATAGGCATTAAGATAGAAAAAGGCCCTTTCTGTACGATTTCCATAGAGAAATTCCTGTCTCCTGTGCCAGGCTGGCAAGCAGGCCAGMAGGCTCCCACCAACACGTGCCTCTGTCTGAGGGGGCTGAACACAGAGACAGTCCTGACCTGATGCAAAAGTCACCTGTCTGGAGACGGAACCAGGTATATTTTAGTGCAATAGCAGGATTTTTAATTTCTTAGTCTGTGCCTTTTGAGGCCACACTGGCATTTTGTTCTGAATTTACACAGTGATAGAGCTGGGCAACAGAAACTGCAAAACAGCGGAAATGAAACATTAATATGGGGATAACACTTTTTTAATGATGCTTTTCTATGAAAACACAAGTTTCTTATAATACAGCTGACCAGTCCAATGAGTAAGAATGATGTTTGAGAAAATTTTTCTTTAAAAATGTTTAAAGAGGAAATTTCATAGAAACTTGAGACAAAAAAAAWTCCAACCTTAAAATCTGATGGGATTTTTTAAGTTGTGGCTGGCCTAAATTCTTCTCTCAGGTGGAACTGTGGTGTGAAGAGGATATACATATTAGAAGAATTTGGCAACCAATTAATTGCTTTTTGTCCTTTAAGGAGCAGGTACACTACACCTCTCCATAATGAGCAGGTTAATTTGCTGATGCAGCCTCAAAAGCAATGTTTTCAAAACCCACTAGGCTTTCTCCCCAGCTCATTACAGAAGTTGTTTCAATATTTCCAAGATATTCGTATCACACTACAGGCTGTTTTGAATATGTGGATACACTCCTTTGTTTAATGTTGGTTGAGAGTCCATAAGCAACCTGGGACGAGCGGTTTTCTTACGGGAACATGGCTACAGGTCAGAATGGAAGCTGAGCTGGTGTGTCCATATGGGTGCTTATCCTGGATGTTGCCCTCCAGACTTGTAAGCAAACCAGAAAAATTCTAGAATTCTAGAAACATGTTATTATGAAAGCAATGGAAACGCTTGGTTAATAAATTGAATATTTAGTCCAAAAAGGGACAATACCGGTCTGACATTTATCAGGTTAAAAGGCTGTGCATCTATGCCATGCATGTGTTCTGTTATGGACATATACGTTTTTGATTTATGGCAGTTCATTCATTTGCATAAAAAGATCTGTATGTAAATATGATCTTCAGTTTTAAGCCATATGTACTGTGAGCTTGACAGACTAGATCGTATTTGCAAGGGTAGGMCTTACACAGAGGCAAAATGGAAAAATATTGAAGTTCTACATTGCAGGAAACAGAAGAATTTACACAATGCAAGCAGAGAAATATGTGCTATCTTAGTTAGATTTTACCTGTTCTCAGAGCACTACTCCTACGCATTTGAAATGCATCTTCTTGAAATAGCCTTGTAGAATTTGTATCCTATATCTATATGTTTGTTTGAAGACAGACAGTAACTCTGATTTGGAAGGAAAATCATYTAAATCTGTTGCAGTCCCAGATTTTTGCATTATATTCCTATTACACTGCCTAAAAATTTCCACAGTAGTGACCAAAACAACCCTGTCCTACAGGTCCATGAATGCACAMAACTTTAAGAGACAGTTCCCATATAAAGAAATGAGGTCAAAGAACACAGAAATAAAGAAATCCTAAAGATTTAAATATTTAAAGTGAGAGTTTAGTGTGTTTTCCTGTTTCTATGCTTTACATGTTTGTACTCCAGAGCTACAGGACAAGRCAATTGGGGCCACTCAGTGCGCCAGCCTTTGGAGGACACTAATGTGCACCCCTGTGACAAGGTCAGCATAGGCACAGCAGTGAGCAAGGACTGTTCTCAAAGAACAAAGCAAGTTGAAGCAATGAGGGGATAAAATAAAGGCGAAATGCCAAATCAGTGGACGTGCTGGCATGTGCAGCCTTTCTGACACTGAGCTTCAATGAGCACAATGCAAAGTCTTAGGAAAAGAGGTGTTAACCAGAAGTCAGCAGAGCTTCCTTTGRGCAGCCTGGCCGGGCCAGCAGCACTGATTCCAAACAGCTGGGGAAGTGAACTACGCTGCCAAAAACCAAGCAGATTTTACCTGCAATGAGAGGCAAAACAACAGTTTTCACATATGAAGGACAGTGACATACAAGAACAGATTTTATCTTAGCTGGGGTAAACTTCTGCTAATTTGCTCTCCTTCACAGCCCTACATCTGCTAAGTGTGAGGGACTGGACAAACTCAAGCTCAATGAGAARACATCTGAGTGGCTCCTATATATTCCAGTCCAAGTGCCAGCCTGCCTTACTGTGCCCTCCTAGGAAGAGTGAGAAATATTCATTGTTCAGSAGAAAGAAGCTGACCCACTGGAGAACCTCCCCTGCAAGGTTTCTCACTGAATCAATGAAACCTTTATGGATACTTCACCAGTATTGATCTAGAGATCAGTTACCAGAGATAATAACGCCGTCCTTGCGCTGGATCCATGCCTAAAACCAGGGATATACAGGTGAGAGTGGCTATGAGAAATAAAAAAGACACAAAATGGAAGTTTATTGATGTAGCTTGACTGCAAAACCTGGACATGAGGGAAAATCATAAAATTCTGAACTCAAGGCTGCCCACATTTCAGCCCACTGTATGCCCAGCTTTTATAGATACGGTCCAAAGGCTTCTGGGGCATAAAACACTCATTAGTTTCCAACACACCGTCCTGCTCATTCCACCCAAGTCCTCCCTACTGACACACCTGATGCTCTTTCAAATATTTAAGCACKGGGATTTTTAACCAAATCCATTGAATTCCACTGGAATTTGAACACTGATCCTCTTTAATCTCCTTTGAAAATTCCCAACGTAGCTCCTTAATGTTTAAACAATTTCTGTAATTCATTAACTCCAGAAATGCTTAGATATACCAAAAAGCCCCCTTTAAATGAATCTCCAGGACCGAATGTGGGCACACGTGTAAATTCATCCTTAGGACTGGGTCATCCTATAGACATGTGAGGGCTTTATAGGCTGCACTTGCTTGGATACAATGCACTGCATCACATCTATGGGTATCATTGCCCTCTACAGGAGGGAATATAGGATTCCCTATATATTCCCTATACATAGGGAATATAGGATTCCCTATATATTCCCTATATTCGTACGTGCTCCCAATCCCTTTTGAGTAGCAAGTTCCCAAAGCAGCAAACATTAAATTCAAAAGATAGAAATCTATACATTTGCTGCAGCAGGTTTTAGATGCCGCATCTGATGACATATGCAGGGAGATAAAGAAAAAAAAAGGTATCCAAGTTTTTAATGGAGATCAGCTGTGCAATAATATATTCCAAATCATTCCTTCAAAGGACAGTTATAACAATTTTAAGTACAACTGCAGGAAGGGCATAACATCTTCATCCCCAAATAAAGCCCTTCTTTACAAAATCAGTTTTTTTTACAACATGCCCAGTAATGGCTTTTCCATATCTAGGTAGTTTTGAAAATATTTCCCATCTTCAAAATGGGAAAAGCACTTAAAAGATATGTGTAAAAGAAGTAACATGCATTTAGTAATCCGCCATTCCATGTCAGATTTATTATACTTCTGTCATCTATTCCTATCATTTCTTTCAGCATTATCTTGTGAGTTCACAAGATCGCAGGAGAGCAAGTGTGAAATTTTGGTGCCCGTGCCACGGAAGGCAACATTCCCATGGAATTCCAGGCTCCTCACACACTTACCAAAACTCCTGGCTCCCCAAAGTGTTTAGCTCTGAATTTAAGGTGCACAAAAAGAGATTTTAGCAGAACCAGCAAGATCACCTTAGTTTCTACCATTGTTTGAGCTGTCACGTAACATGGCTCCAGCTGGACATAATTTTCACTGTTTCACATCACTAATGGAGGAYGTTCCTTCCATTTAGGGATTCAACTTTGCTGCGTAAATCTCCCGCACATAAAAATCGACCGAATACACTGAGGCCTTCTAAAACTGACGGAGATGCCCCCGCCAGGAGTTTCATATCTGCTGGTAGTAGATGGATTTCCTTTATTATTATTCATTTTATTTTTCGTTAATTACAGAGAAGAAAAAAATATCTCTTATGGGAAGAAAAGTTCTTTWAAAAAAACCACATTTCTGAAAAGCACTGAACAAGGCATTAATAACAAACTGAAAGGATAAGCAGAATGGAAGTGTGAAAAATTCTATATTTGTATTATACAGGCATTGTTTTCATTCTTGGCACCTTATTTTTCATGTACATAAAGAGAACACAAGCTACAGCAGGGTGAGACAGAGATCAATGCTGAATGTATTACTTGGCACTGGTCAGACTCAGTTTAATAAGAAAAGAATTGATCCATTAAGCTAAACCTAATTCTTGGCCGAAAATGGTTGAAATCTCTTCTTTATACTCCCAGCTTCATAAAGTCCTATAATATTTGGAAGAAACAACTCAGAGATGAGTTTAATAAGATTAAATGTATTGCAAATATACTTAACAAGAATCTATCAAGTTGTTAATGATTACTATTAATATCAAACAATTTTTGTATAGAATTTTTTATTAGAGGAGTTGTAAAATAGAGCCATGTGGAATGAAATATAAAATGGTTTTGAGATAATTTGTAACAGCTACAATTGCAGAACCAAAACCTCACCCTATAAGATATAGTAATTTATTTTATCAATCCAGCTTCTCATACAAGTGCAATTCAATTTGTAAAGTATTTAAGTGCCAGTCATTAACACTGTATAGCAAAGTGCAGAAGGACAGAATATACTATGTGTGATTGTGTTATTATAGGTGAAGAGACCGCAAAAATAAATTACTTTTCCTGTCAGCAAGGCTGCAGACCTATTGTTAAAATACAACTTGGGATTTCTATGAACTGCTCTACAAAGCTCTGTTTCAGACCCGAGATAGCTAAAAGCTGCTACCGGTACCCTAAGGATGCCCTGCACTGTCCAAGGACCACGGGGACAGCCCTTTGCCTCTGTCACTGCTGCCTTGTGGAGCGTTTCCCCTCCGCCATCCCACTGGATCCGGAGTCAAAAGCGCCCCTTAGACGGGCTCGTCCCTTTAAACAACATATGAAAAAGATGGAGGGGGAAATTCCCACTTCACCCGGGTTTGAGCAGGAGAGGTGGTAATTGCGGGCAATTCAGCAGCACTTACCTCTTGCTAGAGTTTTAATTAAGATGACAAYGTGACAAAAATACAGGCACACAAACAAATCCAAAGTCTGAACTCATCAAAGCAAGAGAGTCACTGAAAAAGGGGGTGAAAGCAAATGGAAAACAGCCCCGGCAGAGCAGGGCAGGCAAGGAGGGAGCAAGTACCAAAGTCAATTATTACATGCCCGAAGGTTACATGCGCTGTCTGGCAGGAGAGCGTTGTGCGCTAAAAAACTATGGATCGTGGGYGAGGAGGAAAATGAAAGAAAAATTATTTAAGAAAAAGTGTATTTAAAGCATAAAGATACAAATACAAAAGGGAACTGGAAAGATCACAGCAAAAGTTAGAAGATTCTAATGTTCTGATAAGGAAGGCAAGAGGGGAAAACAAAGTTCATGTAAGGTGAGCAAATGGTAAATACGTATTTTTCTTCTCAAGCATGTAAAGGATGTAAGGTCACCGCGAGAAAGGGAAGAGCACCTAGAAAATGGCAAATAGCAGGTTCCTAACAGGAAGAAAAATGCTTAAAAATGAACTCCCTCTTTTATTGTCCATAAAGCAAGGCTGGGCCCGATGACAGGATCACATATAAATTTCCTGGGGGAGGAAGAACAAACACCGAAGAAAATCAGTAAGATGCCAGAGCAGCTCATCAAGAAATTATAAAGTCTAAAGGCTGACATAACTCTAGGAATAGAGAGAATTAATTCAGAGCTCAGAAGAAGATGTCAGAAGAGAYAGAGGAATCATTAGCAGATATTTTTAAAACCTGTTTGGAAATATGAACTGGAGCAATAGTCGCTATCTAGCAAAATACAACCCGCTGCCTTCCCACCTATGCCGTAGTGCTGAAACGCTGCTATTGCAGCAAACAACAGGGCCTAGAGCCTGCACGACCGCGCGAGAAACTGCCAGCTGCCAGGGCCGGCACGAAGGGGCCAGCGTGCCTAAAAATGCCCTCCACAAATTTTTTAGAAGAATTAAAAATTGGGATATRTAAAGAGGTGAGAAGCAAACCCTCTAAACGTTAGAAAAAATAAGGAGGGAAGGCATTTTTTTAAAGAACTCAGTGCAAATTGCACATGCTGTATTTCCTCCATCACTGTACTATAAGGCAAAGTGAGAACAAAACACAGGAACTGGTGATTTTGGCAACTGGGGCAGAGCTCACTGAGTTAGAGGTTTTCTTCCTCAACATGTCGTTAGATCAGACCATGACTTACATAGAATTACACAATTTCCAGTAGAGGAAAAAACATTATAGCTCTTAAGAGCAAGTCATTAACTTTGACAAATAAATGACCTTATTTATTTGATTTTGTTTAGGAAACAGTTACATGTTGGTAACAGTTAAAAAGTCYGTATTTATGTAGCTCCCCAAGGTCAGAGTCAGAAACACTGTGAACTCACCTACTTTTCCTGTGTTACGCTGCATCTATGGTGTTTTCCAGCTTCTATTACTATGGAGGTGCTGTGCTATAAAGGTGAGAAAAGAGGTGTCCCAAATTAATGACTCTTTAGTGTTGAACTGTTTCTCAGCCACTACGTGTTCTTTTTCTTTGACTCTCCCTGAGCTACTTACAGTCATTTCTTTGGTTAGTCCTCAAGTGCCTGAATCTTGAGCAGCTCTAACAGGAACATTTCCTTCTTGCTGTGCCTTAAAGGATGACCAGAATTGATGACAATATTCTGTATAAGCTAGAGTCATTGAAGTACTGGCATAATATTTTGGTAATGTTATGCATCAGCTGTAATATTTGCCATTGATTTAAATGGAAGGAGGATCAGATTCAGTGGCCAAGTTAGCAGGGAAAGTTTTTCATTGATCTCATCACAATGACACAGGGATCTTCCCCACAAGAAATTACTGCTAATACAGAATCTGGAACTTGATAAAATACATTTAAACGATGCTTTCTAATATGCATTATCATGAACTATATCATTCAATAGCRTGTTAATTTACTTGACTTTGGCAGATGCTTTTAAATTTCCTCTCAGACTTTTAAAAATCTTGATTGCCCCAAACAGCAGCATATCAGCTGCAGATCTTCTTCAGAGTTCACCCCAATTTAAAACACACCAATATTGAACAACACCAGGCATGACTTTGGTTTTAACTAATGCATTTCTATGAATTACAAAGTAGTTATAATACTACTTTTAAATATCATTCAAACCAGTTTTCCTGCTTCTCAAATAACAACCCATGTGCCTATTTAAAACYAGGTAGATTTTAAATTTCTGATTTTCCAAAGCAGTAGCTAGTTTTAAARAGAAGTTATGTGAAATCATTGCACTATCAACAAACTAGGTTTCAGCAGTGGGATGGGGCAGTGATTGCTACAGAAATGGGAAGWTGATAGTTCAAAAGGAAACTCATTCTATGAACGAGAGAACAGGGGAGAGGTTCTCCTAGCCAGCAATGGAAGAACATCCCTTTTACAAAGCAGGCTGTCAAGAAACATCTTCAGAAAACATGGGGTGAGTGAGCAAGTACCTGTATGCCTGAGGTAGGTACAGCTACAGCCTCTCTACAAAATCATCTCGTGAAATAAAAATGAGATGACTTAACTCCAAGACTGTATCTATGAATWCTCTTATACCAATGAGGAGACAATGTGGTTTGTATTTCACCTCCATTTTGTTTTTCCTGCTGTGTACTTTATCCATTCCTTCCTCATCCGACACAGCTGCCATTGACTTCAAGGTAGGATATCATTCAGTGCTATTAAAACTATTACTTTGAAGTACATGAATGAAGACGGAGTTCATACCTGTTTGGTTGTGAATACTTAGATAAAGAGGTTTTGCATAAAATCATTTAATAAAGAAAAATATATATGCACGGTTAAAAATAATAAAAAATATGAAGTGTGTGATGTTCAAAAGCACTTACTTGGCCTAATTCTGTTGTTAATGGTAGAACTCCTATTGACTTCAATGGATGCAGAGTTAGGCCGGCACTGAGCRCTTCTGAAAAATCACTCCCTATAGAATGAACCCTTTGATCACTGAACGCTTACTTTTTAATGACTTCACAGCTTATGAAAGGGGCACATTGACAGCTCTCTGTTTCTCTACACAGCAGACTTCACCATGAACTGGAACAGAGCAAGCTTATTGATAAAATTAAGGTATCTCATCCCTATCCTTTAGAAGTGAGGAGACATTGCTCCATGTCTATCCAATCATGGTCTTCTCAGATGAAAAAGCTATGAAAATTAACATGAAAACCAGTTAGTTTTATGATGGACACCTTTCAAGGAGACTGATCACACAGGATATGGTGTGGCTAGCAGAGAGTCAAAGCTTTTAATCAGTACCAGAATGGAATAAAATGAACTATGTCACTATTTTCTGAAAAAGCTTTTGCATCCAGTGCCTAACGCTCTAAGTGGGTTAAGTGCTTCAATTTGGGGAGGAAAAAACAACCATGAGGAAAAAGAAACACAGAGGCCTCTGCTTACAGCATCTGTGACTTCTGACATGCCCATGATATTTCGCTTACTGTAGTTTGAAGGGACTGATCGAGTCCTGGGAGGTGGGAAGGCAAGAGGAGCGCCACAACYCCAGCATTTCTCCCATGACCTGAGTCACAGAAGTTCCTTGGCATTTCCAAGTGAAGTTGTCCAACCAGGCCAGAAAAGTTACTGGAAGGTGTCACTGCGGCAGAGCCTGTGCAGCCTACAGGAGGTGGAGGTTGTGGGTAGAGGAAATTGTTAGTGAAAAGGACCAAGTGCCTGGAAGAGTCGTGATACAGCTAATAATATGCCTGCTGTACAGTGAATGCACTTGCATTTATTCTATTTGAAATCTGTTACATGTTATTGTCTATTTTGCTTTTTAATTTTCAGCATCGTCTCCTTCACTGGTATCCGTGTTGAACTCCAGAGCTTCTTGTTTCAAATTGTACTGGCACCTCATTCTGAACAATTTAGTCAGGCAATGAAGGAAAGCTGGGGGTAGTCAGGCAGCAGAAGCTCCTGCGATACCTTAGCAGCCTGTCCTGATTATAGTGCTATTATAGTTTGCTGTTCATAGAAATCAAGGAATTTATGAATCATTAAAAGGTGCAGGTGATAGAGAAGTTATTATAATAGCATTCAGACATATTACAGGAACTATCACAAAAGCTACAGTGTTAACACCACTGACTGAATACAAATGCAACTGTGAAATTAAGTGATAGCTGAGGATGTAAATATGCCAGATTTTAACTGGCTTCAAACCAGTCACTAGTCATTTGCCTGCAAGTTTTTGATATGCAGCTACTTCTGCACAAAACTGTTTGGGATGTGAGGAATAATGTGATCAACACTCCTGACTGAAAGTTCACTGTGACTGTGTGAAGACCCTGGGCTGCAGCTCGTGGAAACATGGGCCTGTGAATGCTAATAAGTTTTATATTAAGCTATTTGTGTTGTATTAGCCCAGAAACCACCAATGAATTAAAAAGACACCAGGGACCGAACCTAGTAGCCCTTATGAGTGTGAGTGACCAGTTACTTCCATGCACTGGTCATGAATGAGAACAAGACTTTAGTTTTCAGTCATTTGACAAGGTTTCTATAAAGCAACAGTTGAGGATTTCCAATTACACATGTAAATATCATGTATTCAAATTAAAGAATTAAAAACAGAAAAAAAAAGAAATTAAGTATTTTGATTATCTGAAGACCCGATTTCTGAACACTCAACTTCCTGAATTTCAAACATGTCTCAGGAGCAACGTGTACAGCTGGTACTGACCCATGTTCATCAACACCACCACCAAAGTCTTGTTAATGCTTGTTCATATTTTCAGTGCACGCCCATAAACTATTAAAACAAAAGGCAGACCTATTTAAGAATTATGCTTTCAGAAAGTCATTCAGCTGCATTTTTAAAAATATAATTCCTTTGAACTTAAGCAGTAGAAATCAAACCAGTTCAAGAGAAAAGATGACACATATAACATATAAATAGAAATTGCTGCATCTAAAATTTTTTTTTTCCACGATCTTTCATGCACATTTTAATTGACTGGGATTTAACAGGGCATAACCATTGCTATTCTGCTCTGCAGAATAGGAATTTTCTATTTCTAAATAAGGAAAATTCCTAGCTCTGGCCACTTTGCCTCATGCAACACTCTTCCTGCTCCTCATGCTAGTCCTCCCATTAGTCCTCTGCTGAAGGGCTGCAGCAGGTCAGGTTTGAAGCCCACTGGAGCTGCGAGGCCTTCCTGACACGAGGCCGTTCCACACAGCTCCTGRTCCCATCAGAGCCATGGTAAAATTTCCTTTACTTGGATGTGCTGAAATTCATCAAACTCATCTCTCAGAATATTTTGAAGACAGGAGAAAAACAACYGGCTTTACCAAGCTGCACCATTTTCAATTGACTAATGCACAGGGCTAAGAGACAGGATTCCTCAGTGCTCCATTACCCAAACTACCTGCTTCCCAGGGACCTCTTGCTCCAGTCCTTAAGTTTCTCGGTGTCTGAGTTTATCCAAGGACAAAATAGGCCCTCTTGGCCAGTCATGCCACAGAATGTGACTCTTCCAGGGGCCCAGCCGATCCAGTATTATAAAGTACCCACAGCTACTTAGATTTAACACAAAGGATTGATTAAAAATATATGTAAAGCCTAGTCATTCTTTTACAAAGGCTGTAGTGAAAACATTTCTCGCTTGTACTGATTTCATGAAAGGGAAAACTCCGGCCTTGTAGGAAAAAGGGATTCCACTTGCATAAAGACCGTAGGAGAGGAACATGTAAACAGGTGAAAAACTGTGTGGGGAAGGTGTCCTCTGCCTGTGAGGATCCATTTACTTCCTCACAAATCTCTACTAATAGTAAGTTGTAGTTTTACTCTTTCTCCTAASAGCCAGGACGGAGGAATTTATGCATACAGGTTTTCGCAATGCTTCGCCTCAGAAATATTTATCATTATAGGAGGCAATAGATGACATCCCATAATGTTACCTCTTACTGTAGTTAGCACTGCAGGGAAGAAATCTGTCTCTGTCCTCAAGTTCCATTATAGTAAGAAAAGCAATAAAAGAGAACTAACAAATGCATGTAAAGTAAATAACTATTTCTGACAAATATGCATTTGTCATCATAGCTGCCAAGTGATGTAATCACTTACTCGTCTACCACAGATGAGGGCCACCACAACRCAGGAATAGTAACGGTTTGGTTTTAGGTGGCACGGGACATTTCAATCTGAAAGCCTTTTGCAGAGCATGGAGCTGCACCTCAGAGAAGGTGAGCGATCTCCAGACTCCCTCCAGAACCTGCTAGAAGCTCCATGTCCTTTAAAAACTGTCCCATCTACAAAATTGAGAAGCCAGACCAATAAACATCAAGAACATCTAAAGCCCATGAAAGAAAGAGCCAGAGTCACCAAATAAGGGAGGCTGGAAGGGACACGGGGATGTTGCCTAGTCCCAGGCCTGCTCACGATGTGGCCACATCGAGGCAGATTGCTCAGGGTCTTCTCCACTGTATTTGGGCTATTGCCAACATTTAATGTTTAAGCTTGAACACTTTCTCTAAATAATCAGTTCCAACATTTGACTGTATCACAGTGAAAAAAAWATATATATATTTTATCAGAATTTCCCTTGTTGCAATTGGTGTCTGTTACCTCTCCTCCTTTTGCAGTGTACCGCTGAGAAAAGTCTGCTCCTCTCTTCTCCAGAAGACCCATTATGTATGTGAAGACAGCAGCAAAGATCTCCCCTTCGCCTCAAATCTAATTTCTCAAGGCCATTCCAAAACACCATGTGAGACAAATTACTTTGTACTAAATTTATCTACTTCTGAAGGAGAAAGTGTTGTGTCAATCCTCCTGGGATTTTAACTCCTCCTGGAAACATTGCTAACAGAATTACTCATTGACGATTGATGAATTTAAATTACTTCTGAAAATTAACAAAATTACAGGTATAAAGTACTGCTTATTGGCAAATATAATGTGTTGGAATTTGCCTGCTTTCTTCATGTCACCTTYGTAGTGCTGGCTCCCAGTGGGATTTATCACAGTAAGATGAATGGATTTATGCCCCAAAAGCCCGTGATGATAATGATTTCCCTTAATAAAGCTTATATGGTGTGATAGAACTTGTTTATTTGTTAGAGCTCATATTGTGAATTTCTGGACGTCTTCCACCTTAGGTCAGAACTATTAAGAAGTGAGAAGGGAAACGTGCAGACTTACATGGCAGAAAGCTGAAAACCCCAAAGTCTTCAAAGAATCAAAATAACTCACAGGATCAGGATGCACAYGTGAAAACCAACAACTCCTGAATGTTAACTCAAGTGTAAAGCTTAGAAATGTTACAAAAACAACAAACGTTGCACATATATCTTAAATGAAATACAGAGTAGCTTTAACTGAAGGACTCATCACTTTAGAGGCTGCAAAATGGCACAGGTACTGACCTTGACAGTTTTATAGGGATAGCACTTGTATGAAGAGGATCAGTTATTCCCACTGTACCGAGTGCCAAAGGGCTGCCCAACAAGAGAGGTGCACTTTTCATGGGATATTTTTAAAACAGAAGGTTTTATTGTGGTGAATCCAAAAAAAAGAAAAGATTATTTTAAATTTAAGCCATATAAATATGGTTCTGGCATAATAATTTCTTGTATATTTGCTTCATCAGCCCTTATACCGCTTGCATTCCTTTGTGAGTTTCACATACTAACTGGTCACGTCATGCTCTTTTCCTATTTTGCACAGACAAAAAGCACTACTCAAGAGATAAGGATTAGGGTCCTGCTATATATTCATTTCTCCTATCAGTATTCACGCTTTTAAGAGAGGATTGATATTGACTTTCCCTTCGGCCTGGGAAGCTCCAGGTCACTTGGCCAAGTATTCCAGTGTGTGCATCAGGAAGGAGGTCTGGGAAGACACACTGTCCAACCAGCACAAGGCACCTTGCCACGGCTCTCCTTTCCCCATTCAAGCCAATTTCTGTGTATTACAGCTTGACAAAACTGCTTCTTTATTTCTGAATAACTGCATGGATAGACACCCCTCTACTAAATTTGGTCTTTATYGCCAAGGCAAGACAAACCTTCAGTTATTCAGTAGATCCTTTCAGTCAAACACGTAACCAGCCTACACAGCGCAGCTGATCATCCYGACCTCATACCACGGTTACAATTTACTTGCATATTTCATTAAATTGAAGGCATATCTGTAAATGAGCCCCTCAACAGTTTCAATTCACTTAACTCAAATCTCTTAACGAAACTAACAGTGAGGACCAAAGGTTTCTCTTATACTTTGTTTTGTTACTAAACGCGTAAGAACTGACAGAGCTAAATGTCAGATTCTGACTTGCTTGATTTAGCCTTGCTATTTAGTAGTAATTATGGACAGAAGTCTCATWTAGGTGTATTGATCCAGTCTTTAACATGAGGAATAAATTCTGCAGCTGAGCTATTGGAAACACCGGATGAATTCTCAATCCATGAATCTCCTCCGAGAACAAAGCAACAGTAACACATGTGCCACAGCAGTGATTCCTACGCGCATACGGCTGTATTTACACATGCTAAAGAAGCTTTTCCTCAGGGAGAATATATATAAAGAGCCAGGAAAAAACGTATGGCCCAGCAATAAGCCATAGATACCCCAAGTTCCCGCTCTGCCTTCACTGAAGATAGTATCCCAATTCAGGAAAGCATTTAATAACATGTTTCGGTCCATCAGAATTCATGAGAGTCCTTAAGTAGGTGCTTATTTTTAAAAGACGCTTAAGTGCCATTGATTTCAAGTACATGCTTAAGTGCTGTCCTTAATATAAATGATTTCTGAAACCAGGGTTGATGGGAGTTTTAGCACTGATTTTAATAAGGGCAGCGCAGGAACGGGAGAATTTTAAGGATGCCAAACACCGACCCAACTGAATGCCTCCATGACAATAAGGAAAATATAATCATATAATAATGTTACATATTTATATTGCAGCTACCTAAACAAAGAAATTCTGAAACTAATGAAAAATCCTGAGCTGCTTATGCTAACAAAAAACATGTAGCGCTGAAGGCATAAGAACTTCTCTGTCTCCATATCACCCTAAATTTTGAACTTTACACAGATTTTCATATTTTAGAGGTTTGTGCATTTTTTTTTTAAGATTAAGAATACATTTTTCTTTTTAAATATACTGATTTTTTAAGTTATAAAAAAATCCATAATATAATTCAATGAGAGTTACCATAATAGACTGTAACAGCTGCTATGGTCTATTGTGTAAATAAGTAATTACAGAATTTACAGACTATCATGTAAATATGTAATTATGGACTTTTTAAAATGTGCATTATTTCCTCGATAGTCTATCGCTTAAATATGTAATTATGGACTTTAAAACATGTATTATTTACTCAGACTGCAACGGTTCCTTGGGACAGAGCTGTTCTGGCCTATCGGGTAAACATGTAATTACAGAAATTTTAAAAATATGTATTATTTATTTGCTAGTTCTGCTGTCAATATATCATGACAGCCATTTTTGAATCTATAGCCTGTTTAGGTTTCATGGGTCACTTAAAGCACTTCCCTGCATGGTTSTGGTGCCACACAGCAAAGCCTTTAACTCCCTAGGTCTCTTATCACAGTCATCTGATGAAAATCACGTGGAGGACTTTACAAATACTTCCATTAATTGGTATTTTCTGTGAAGAGTCATAAATATAGTGGAAAAAAAAAAAAGGAACATCTTCTGGCTATTTCTTCATTAWTTTGAATAAGGTAGAGTATATTTTACTGTGGTTAGGGGCTGGTATTGGGTGGAATATTCCTTGGAAATTTTCAGCAAAGCAGCGAATTTGGGCTAATGCAGGCAGAAGGTTTCCTTCTTTCCCAAAAGCCTCTCAGCTCTGAAACCAAGGACTCTGCCTATATCAGCAGGTAAGGCAGCAAAACAAGACACAATTTGCAGAGCAAAGCAGAGGGTACTATGGACCTAGAGTCAACTTTATAGCTGGCGTTAGTTGGAATAGTTGAAGTATTGTCATTTATCTAAAATTATTCCTCAACTGGAAAAGAAGGGAAAGACAAAACTCATAAAAGTGAAATGTTTTATAAAGTATGCCATCCTGTTAAGATATATATTATTAATAATTACTAATGCTACTTYCAGCATAGGCCACAAGCCTCATGTACTAATATGAGCCTAAAAATTGAGCTGAAATGGAAAACACTCCATGGCATAAGTAAGCAAGAGCACTGATACCAAGAAACTAACTCACAGATGAAGTGAGCCTTGCGCCCACCTCTCACCATGACAGGTCTGCATGGGCCTCAGCCATGAAGGACAGTTGGAGAAAACAGGGTTGCTTAGTTCAGGGACGAGCAGCCTCACAGGCTAGTGCTGAGCAGGGTGATGTTCTTCCAAAACAGGACGGACTAACCCAGGGAAGGCAGCAAAGTCTTCTTGAYGCCTAACTTAGGACAAGTAGTCATGGCATTCAACATGGCAAGGGAGGCAGAGGTCAAAAGGTTGCCCTGGAAGACTGCAAAAGTTTTGCTATACTATTTTTAAAGCATAGACTGGTGCTCTATGTGACCCTGTGTGTGCAAGGGGGTTGGACTAGATGATCTCTGGAGGTGCCTTCCAACCCTAAGCATTCCATGATTCTGTGATTCTATGATTCTATGACAAACTTTTCACCAAGGACATTGACATCCTGTCCTGGAGAAGGGAAGCAAAACAGCTGATGACTTCTTGATATCCTTTCCTGCCTTGTTTAAGCTCCAGGCTTAAACCACAGATGTAAACAGAGTTTTATATCTAGAAGAAAAAAAACAGGTGAAAAACACTGATTTTTAAAAGGACGAGGACTAAAAAATATGCTGCATGATATGCCTCTTTGATGCAAATCCTAAATAAGGATAGTAGCCTATTTCAAGATCATACTTAAATTTAGCTGCCTTACCACGAATGTGCATTACCACCTGTGCTAGAGCAAACGTGGAAGAAAACACTATGCTGCTAAGTCAGTAGCTGCGCTTAAGTCCATCCTTTGGGATCATCCTTGGCTCTGCCTTACTGCTGGAGAGTCGATCACGTTGTCTTGCTACATCCCSTCACGTGCAAACCCTCTGGCACACGGCAGCCCTGAGATAACTGTTTTCAAGTTGTAGAAAGCAGCAGTCAATAGAAAGAAGGGCTGACTGATGAGCCACCTGAGCAGATACCCAACAGGAGGTCATCTGAAGGTGATCTGAGAAGATCTAAAGCTAGCGGGAGAAGCTTTGCTACCTCCCTATATGTGTCAGCAAAAATATGTATGTACACATATGCATTATTTTCTGCATTAAAAAGGTCAAATTACATTTATTTTTGAAAGGCAGAAAGAATTGCATCATCCAACCCTCTCCTTTGGTTAGCAAGCAAAGAAAACAAAAAAGYTGAGAGGAAAATTTGCAGGAGATAAGGAACTGCAGTCTAAGCAAGTAACAACCCTGAGCGCCATTAGAATGAAWAGCAGCTTTACAGAATCCAGGAGCCTCGAAACCTCCAGCCATGAGTAGACTTTTCAGCCCTATCTGAKGAGAATCACTGACCAGCAAGGGGTTTCTGCAGTAATGACTCTTTCTTTCTAAACATAGTTGGGTTTTTCTTGTCCTCCTGGCCATAGGACTTCACCATCTGCAAAGCTGATGCAGATGTTGACTTTTAAGCCCTCGTAAGAAGGGCTGCATGCTGCTCACTGCAGGCTTGGACCTGAACGGGAGGATTTCTTTCCAGAACCCCAGATTCTGCTGCACTCCTTGCTCTTCTGAGCTGTTTATTGCGGAGCTCAGCCCGCATTTGCAAGGTCATGCCGGATGCTGCTCGTCACACTGTGTTGCTTATGCGTGAAATCCTCATTTTGTGCACAGCTCACAAATATATATTCATGTCATAATATCTTAATGTCCAGGGATATTTTGAGCATGCCAAAGCGAGGGTGGCTGCCACACATGCTCCGCATTATTGTGACAGAAAAAGGCAAAGCGGAAAGTTGTCAGTTTGAGCCTGGAAATCTTACGGGAAGRTTAACAGAGCTGCATCTCTGCAACTAGGTGGCTGGTAAGACCTCGCCTTCTGTGTCTGCAACTAGTTGTGTGTTGAAGTAGACATGCCAAAATTGGARGCTGTGTCCATTTTGTAATAGTAATTACTGTGAAGCCATTTTCGAGGTGGGATTATGGGCACTAAACCGCTGGGACTGCCTGTGCTGCCCATGCATTAAATCCTCATTTTGTGCAGACTTAATGAAAAAGATAGCTTCTTGTAATATGTTCTGTTTTGTCACTTGCTCCAACGCAGCAGTGTAGGGATGCTTTCTTCGTGCTTAATACATGCAGTGATAATTTTTCCGCATGCTCTTTCTGTAAATGTTCCACCACAAAACATTCTGTTAAACTGGAATTAAGGTTGTAAATATGCAATAAGAAGTTAGAGCCAAAGTCTGTACTAACTGACTGCCCATGCAACCTCATTGACCTCGATGGAGAAAAAGCCTAAGAACATTATGGGCTGGTGTCTCATCCCAGAAGGACTATTCTGTCTCCACATACAGTGGCATGATTGAGAATCAAATYCCATGCTAAATTTTCTAACAAACACATGTTGGAGAATCAGGAATGGATGGTTAAACTCAGCTCGGCCAGCATCACAAAAGCCCTTGTCAATGGCTGAGCTCTGCTCTCATTAGAGTACATGGTATTTGTACCATTGAAGATAATGAGGAGAACACAAACCTTGCAATTAGCACTTGTGGAAATCCAAATGTTTGTGATTCAAGTTAAACAAAATATTTTAAATTTCTTTGATCTCCCTAGTTAACCTCTTTGCAAAGTCTTACCAGCCTGTCATGTACATAGCTACATCCTAGGCTGAACCACCTACCACAGTGACCTCCAATTTACTCTATGTACGAGCCCTATACACTGTGGGTCCAATTCCTGCTAATTCCTCACTCACTGAAGAATCAGTGTTATCTATTCTCTTACCCTTGACAGATCTGTCCATTCTTATGGCGAAACCTAGAAGATTTCCTTTCCTGCAGTTTCGTAAGCCAACATTTCACTGCTAACATTTTAGAAGCAACAATAATATCCGAGAGTGAGCAAATCAGACAGTTAATTAACAGGTCATTAAATAACAGTAACTCATAAATATACCTTCCAAGTACTTTCTGAGTGATAATATTCACAATGGTGTTGTGAAGCTTGGTTTATTCCTATCTGTAATTTACTTTGAGGTCTCAGCATAAAAGTCTCATCTCTTATGCTCAGAATTGGAAAATATCATTATTAGCATAAAAATGAGGCATGTTCTATTTTGTGTATTAATTTAGCAGACTATATTTTCACACAACTTCATATCGTAAGCACAAGGTCACACAGGATGTGACTCGTCACACTGTGTTGCCTATGCATGAAATCCCCATTTTGTGCGCAGCTCCAAAATATATATTCATGTCATAGGATCTTGCTGTCCACTGACAGCCTGAGAGTTTCCTTCTCCTTCACATGCAGTGCATGAGGAAACAGATTCTGCGTCATTTGAGAGGTCCCTTCTTCTCTCAAGACCCAGCGAACTCTCATTCATCAGAAATTATGAACGGGCACCGAAAGGGAGATGGTTCGGTTAGTGCTCCTCAAAGTTGGGAAGAAAATTATACCCATTCTGTTAGCATTTTCTTTTTGTGTTTCTGCATGCCTCTCCTGCTCAAGTAGCCAAAATCAGGCACCACTCATAGCAAGTTAGCTACCCCAAAGAAATGACCAAAATGTACTACTATTAAATAGAGCAAAGGAAAGGCGGAGCTGCGAGGTGCAGTTTTCCCTGGTAAAGCTGGTGCTGCACTAACTGCACAGCTCTCAGGACAACCTGGCAGGTAGCCTGACCTTCCCCAGTCCTTGCTCTCACTGACCATACTCTTATTTTGAAGGTGATGAGCTCAGGAGCCAACTTTCTAATCAACTCTGAATCGTCTCACCCATTGACTGGTCATTGCTCTGCCAAACTCTACATATTTTTCTCCTCTAGACATCTCCATACCGAAGAAAAGGAAACACTAAAATGTCTTGGAGCATTAAATCTTAGGAAAGTTTTTTCTTTTCCTTTTTTTTTTTTTTTAAACCAGATATATACCTGAGATTATTGTATAAGCAGCTTCAAGAGGCACAGCTTGCTCAACAAAACCCTTAAATCTAAGGAAATGTCAGTTTGCATTAAAAAAGGAAATATTACCTTGATCTTCAATAAAACAGCAGAAAGCAGCAGCAGTTTAGAGATCAGAGCAGATAACCAGGGTAGCCTCTGGACCAGAACAGCGGGTTTGACATGATATTCAGGTAAATAGCCAGAACAGCAATTAACAGTTAACAGGACACTTAAATTAAGAGCCTTCCTTGAGACAACAGCCCCAGAGCTTCGGAGGCTCTGGCAGCTGACAGTTCAAGCTGCAAGGAAAGTGGCAAAAAAAGGAGTCCAAGTGCATGGGGAATTTCCTTTCATCCACAGGTTGTGCAAAGCTGCCACCCTGGCCTAAATGCAGCCGCCACTCGCAGGCCACACTGACACCCCCCGGCTCCTGCAGCCCACAGATCTGCACCCTCCGAGCTCACGCAAGCCAGGCTGGGGACACCAGTGGCCCCCGTGTCCCTGGCACCCTCAGTGTCTCCAGGCCTTGCTGCTGTGTCCCTACGAACGCAGCTTCTCCATAAATAACCACAGCCCTCGTTGCTGCCCAATACTCGGTGCACATGTCAAGCCTCGCTCAGCACTGAACCTTCCCTGCAGGTTTAGGTAGGAGATGACGAATTGTGAGGGAATTTGCTAAAAAAAAAA
>NW_020454971.1:383015-419247 GCF_003342845.1 Nothoprocta perdicaria | reverse complement strand
GGGCCGGGGCCGAGCCCCGCACTTACCGCGCCGCGGCCGCCGCGGGGCCGCCCGCCGCTCCCGCCGTCCTGGGGCCGCCAAATGTAAACACTCCGCCATGATTTCTTTGTTTAGATAATTGAACCTGCCTCCCTCTCCCGCGCCGGCTCTCGCTCGCTTTTATTTATTTATTTCCCCCCCTCCCTCCCGTCTGCATCATCATCATCATTRTGGCTTGTGTGGGGTGGATATTTTTTTTGTTGTTGTGTGGTTTTTTTCCGGCGGGGTTGTTATTTAGCAGTTGTGTTTCTGAAGCATTGCAGGGGTGGGTTCAGACACACATTTATCTCTGCGCCGAGGCGCGGGGGCCGAGGGGGGCAAGGAGGGAGAGGCAGCGCCGGCCGCGGTGGCCGCGGGGCTCGTGCCCCTTGGGGGCCGCTGTGGCGGGGGCTGCGCTGCACCAGGACCCCTGCACTTGCCCCGCACTGCCCCACGGATGGACGGCGGCTGTGGGGGAGACGCTGGATCCCGCCCAGAGCAGCCTTCCTCCTGCGCTCCCCGGGGAGCGGGCTGGAGAGGGAAGCGGGGTTGTGTGGGACCCCCAGGGGCCGTGCGGAGGAGAGCTGGGGGGTTCGGGATGTGCTGGCCCTGCTGCCACGTGTCCTGGCTGCGTGCTGACCTTGCTTGGACCTGGCTCCTGGATTCTCCATTCGGAAGCACCAGCGTGTTTCCAGTTCCAGTGCCACCTGAAGCCTTCAAAGCACGTGCTCAGTGTCCGTGAAGCAGTTCCGCTGCCCATCACAAACCTCCCCCGTGCAGATGGAGTCCTGGCTCCCACTGCAGCTTCCCGGCGCTCCAGCGGGCAGGAGGCCGCGTGGTGGTACCAGCACCTCCCTGCCCAAAGGAGCGGGTGCCCAAGGGGCCTCCATTCACCTCCAGGGCGGTGGAGGGGGCAGCGGGCCCCGGGAATCCTTGTGTTTCCTTCGGTTTTGTGTCACCACCTCCAGTAAAAAAGCAGTGTCTCCCTTTCTCTCTCCTGCTTACTTAACCGTCATCAACTTCTGGGGCTCTTTAGTACACAGTATTTCAAGTACACGTCTTTGCTGATGTGTAGTAAGAGCAATGGCATAAAGACAATTTAAAAAATCATTATATAGAAAAGGTGATTTACTTCCACTGTTACACAGTGCGGATAAAACGCTTAGTGACAGCATGCCAGTCATCAAAGAGTTTCCAATACCTTTTCCCTGAGATTGTCAGTAGGGTAATGATCATCACTCCTATAGCCCCATGCCTCTGATTTGAAACCAAATCCACGGCTTTTACATTATTACTGTATCCTGACTACCGTGTCTGTATGGGTAAGGGGCCCCTTCTGCAAGGGATCGACAGTTGGGACCCCCAAACCTGCACCAAGTCCCGGTGATCCCTTGTAAACCCTGGTAAGTTCTTGGGATAACACGCTCACTTTTTCTCTCTGTACACTGAGCACAAAGAAAAATAACGAAAAGGATCTACAGAAGCTTGCTCTTACCTGATGCAGACAAGAGAACAGGATTTCAGATTGGGATGGTTACTTGTAAACTGTTCTACAGCAAAACACTGAGAAATTGGCTGTGGTCATCAGCGGATGACTTGCCCTGCAGGCCTTGGGGCCAGCTGGAGGAGCTGGCAGCTCGCARGCCGCTGTAGTTGGACATCGCTCCCCTACGGATAAGCCAAACACCACTACCTGCCTCTAATGATGATCCCAGCCCTGCTGTCCCATTTCTTGTTCCTTGGAGCATAATTTTGGGAGTAGTTTCTCATATCTGCCTTTTTCCATCTTAAAGCTCGTTTGTTTGTTTACGATTATATTTTTGTTTTATGTTGCTAATAAACAAGTTGTCTCTGCCCGAATTTCACTTTAATCTCCCCTTAGTGGAATTTATACTTGTGGCCATTTAAATCCATTTCAGGGTAGAACTTGGCATAAAAGTTTCCAGCTTCTCAGCCAGATTTGAATTACTATATTTAATTTATACTCAGCTCTTGGGCTTTTTTTAAATGAGAGTGAAGACAGAAATAATTCTGTTGTGGATCCAAATGGTGGCATCGTGCTGTACCGATGCTGTGTGCRTTCCACTAGCTCTCCAGAAGGACATGCCAGAGCGTTTAAGCCTTGACTTTGGAAAGGTGTCGCTTTACAATCTTTCAAAAGTGAATTGCTTCAGCCTAAAATTTTGTGAGTAATTGCTCTTGAAAAATTAGGCATTGTGGATGCACAACAGGATTGTTATTGCACTGTTAAGATACGGCTCACTGAGCAATAAAAACAGTCTTCATGTGATCTTACACAGGGTAAAAAGATTTGCTTTGCTTTAGACAGTAACTTTCATAAAAATAGTTTGGTTTGTGTCTTTCTGAGTATTCACGCAGTGCTGTGTTGGTCTTAGCAGATTACATTGGATACCTTACATTTCCTTTCCCTACTGACCAGTTGAAGCCACCAAACACACTGCTTCCTCTGCCATGAGTTCTGCTGCACACGTCCAGCCGAGTAATCACTCTACGAGAAATGTTTTACCCAGTCTCATTTTTGTTAACTCCAGCTTTTCATTATGCAACCTTTTAACTACAGTGCCAGGCACAGTTGAACATGTGAAAGCTATCAGTAATATCAAATAAATATAACTAAGATGATACTGTTTATGTAACTAAGATAATACTGTTTATACATGTGTAAGTGATAGGGTGGATCCTATGAGAGATCATCCAGTCTTAGAATGACCTTAGGTTGAAGAACAGTGCATGGCCAGGTGAACTGGGTATAGTTTTCCAATCTCTTCTATCTCAGTACTTCAGAGCTTTGGAAAATCATGGAAAACAATACYAAACAGCATGGCACTGTTACCTCTCACTGTACAGAGCTGTAAAGGACTTATTTCATTATTAGTTATTGCTCCATAATACTCTGTAATGAGCATACAGGACCCTATAGCACTGTTGAAACATGGAATAAATGGCAGTCCCTGTCTCAAGAGCAAGGAGTTTAAAACACCAAAATACAGCAAATACATGAGTGACTAAATAGGGATGGCATCTCTTCACCCTGCACCTGCACCATCAGCATTGGCTTTTTCTAGCCTTCAGAACAGAGGTGGACCTTAAGGAAGGAGGAGGCTGCTGGCTTGAACAGGGATGGAAGCAGAGGGGTCAGTTATGACACAGGGACCACAGGAGAAAGCATGCCAAGATACATAATCATAATAGTATCATATATGACTATGGTATGTGGTATCTCATGCTAGAAACAGGCTATTCTGTAGCAGTGGTTGGAAGAATTTTTGAATCTCCAGCAAGATGCCTAAATAAAGGGAATTTGTACCTATGTCTTCCTCTGTTCTCCTCTGAGAAGGATCTATTTGCACTAAACTAGTTCATTTGCAAAGATGTTTTCTATATTAGTTTACTTCTCTCAGTTTCTGGACACAGTTTGAAATGTGTACATTAAAAAAGAAAGTGCTATGTAGACTAGCAGGGTTTTCATCAATGCAATGTGAAAAAAGTTACAAAATGTAAATCAATGCAATGTAAAAATCAAATCAATGCAATGTAAAAAGTTACAAAAAATTACAAAATAGTTGCAGTGTGACAGCTCATACCTGTAATATGCTGCACTGTTCCATAGGGGATAGAAAAACAAATCTTAAAAAAAGCAGTAAAAATCTGTTGTCTAAAAAGCAACATTTAGTTCCTGAAATAAGAATTCTGCCGTTCCAGGAACATGCATCTACTGGACCAAAAAGAAAAGTGCTGAGTTTCTTGTCTGAGAACAGATCTTACCACTATAAACCTGGGAAAAAGCATTTCTRGAGAAAACATGAAAAATAAAGCTTTCTTTAAGTGCTTTGCACTAAGTTAACAAATTAGTATTGTAAAATAGTAACACTGCATTAATTATGCCACATTTTTTTTCCTTGGTGATAGATTATTGTTAGCAATTCATCACTGTAACATATTAATAGTGGTATTGGTTTTTAAACAGAACAATCATATTAGTAGCATACTTGTCATATTAGTGAAAATTAACAAAATGATGAAAAATTACTACCAAGGCTTTGGGTCTCTAACACTGCAAGGAAATCACTTTTTCCCAACACAGTGTATTTTTGGTGACCATCTATTTTCTTGGAATGATAGGAGACCATTTCCTCTGCCCAAACGCCAGGAGCCCTTTGGAGATATTTATGCCTTCCTTTTAATGCCACGTATGTGTATTCTTTCATGATTCTAATACTGTGTGTTCTGCCTTTTAGAAGCCTGAGGGCTGTCACTCACAGGCCCTGGCSTGAGGCCATTTGAGGCCATTAAAGCTGTATTTGTTGGGGGCTGAGAGTCCCTACAGGCCAGCCCACTTTCGGAGCAGGAGTGCCCACMGAAAGGCTTAAGCTGCAAGGCACTCGTCTCTGAACTGGCCTTGCCTGSTGATGTTGTCTGGATTGTTTGTTTTGAAGGCAGAAAGCTCCAGGCCTCCGAACATGCTCCTGCTCTCTTCTTCACCATGACCTTTTATGTTTGCAGCATCTTTTCCTGGGGTGTGGGATTGCTCTCTCGTATGGAGAGATAACATGCGGAGTATGCCCGGATCACTATTGGTAACAACCTGAATGAGGTGACGGAGCAGTACAGGGGCATTTCTGATGCTCTCCCTCATGCCCATTCAGTGCTGCAGAATTAAAAAGGAGGAAGCATCACCTGGACCCTGAGAGGCCCATCCAGAGTCACTGTTTTCACCTGCTTTATTGGGAAACCAGGGGGTGAATCTCCAGGACCTCTTCTGCTTAGAAGTACTGCAAAACACGACGTGTCCCCCATTTATGCAGATAATTTAGGTTGGCTGTTTTATAGTTTACAAAGCAGTTTCTGTGGCTTCCGTGTACTACTTTAATGGACAATGTTAATCACCATTCATTTGATGAACTTCAGAATGGCACTTTGGAAAAATAAGCGTTTAGTGCCAAGGATTTGGCCAGAATTAAACCATGCGTCAAATCAGGCMTATTTTTCCTTAAGCAATCAGGTGGCCACCTAGCTCTACACAAAATGCCCACTACTGTAAGCTCGAACCATCCTAGGAGACTCAGAGAGCTGAACCAGACTGTGCTGATGATAGGATTTGTCCCACACATCCAAAGGGTTAACAGTAATGACCTTACCACAGAGATTAATTAATGTTTATAAAACAGCTTTTATTCCCTACACTGCTGTTGTATTAGTTAGGTCAGGGCATCCCTGTGAGCGAAAGTGAGTATGTGCAGTGGTGACATCCAGACTGTGCTTTGCTGAAGAAAAGTTGTCAGGGAAATACCCTTCCTTAGGTTTGGACCAGCTCTACAGCGACCCTGAAGTCCATGCCTGCTGGCCATCTGCTCRGAAAGCCTCTCAGCTTCTTCCTTGGCCACAGCGTGTCTGGGCCTGGAAGTGCTGCCTGAGCACCTGAGCAGCTCCAGAGGAGTAAGGCTGGCATCTGAATGTCCCTCTTCTGCAAGTTACTTTTTCAAGCAATTCTAACCTGCTCAGATGTTGAACCAGACAGCTGCAAGCAGCTGCAGCACTCCGAAATGAAAAGCTCCTCRGCAGTGTTTATAAAGCTGTGCCATGTATTGTGCCACTGATTTTCATACAAAACACCAGATTGACACCTGATCTACACTCAAAATGCATTTGACTGACGTGAGCATTTATTATACACTGATGTGACGCATGCCAAGCATAACAGCAGCTTTGACTGACAACACAGCAATAAAGGACTTGTGTTACCCATATTTCATTTGGTGTCTTTCCACCCTACTCTATCAAGAGGTAATAACTGTACTACTGATAGGAGAAGATATTTTTGGAGTAATATGGCAGTGMAAATTGGCCCAAGTGGCACTTCAGTCCACAGCAGAAGGAGCAAGAAGTCTTTTCAGTCCCTAAGTGTTCAGAAGAGAGAACATCGCTAGGGCTCCAGTGAGTTGGAGTTGTCAAAATTGGCACCTCGGAGAATGGGGGTGTGGGGCCTGTTGCCAGGAAAGAGCAGCCGGTGTCACATTTCCACAAGGCTGTGGGTGCCTGAAGGCTCCGGGGAGCTGCACGATGAACGTGGCTCCGAAGCTGCACCTCCTGCTGTCTGCGTCCCGTGAGCCTCCCAGAGGAACCTCCTTGCCCCCATTCCTTAACTGGACTGCACACACAGAACCATGTAGGCAGCCAATGGCTGGACCAGCTACAGGCTCCTTTTCACTATGKCTTGATGAGGTATCCAAATCCTCCCTTCGACCTTTCCAAGACTGCTGCCCAAGGACAAAGATGTCCAAAGACATCTCTGAGTGACAGAAACCTCCAGGATGAATGGTGGAAGAGCCTGGCAAAATCTTTCTGGGAGTTTCCTGGCCCTGGCCGGGCTCTCCACTCCCCGCAGTGCTGTGAGCCTTCAGCCAAGGGCTCTGAGGGCCTCTGCTCCCCACTGAGATCCACAGAGCTGGTTTATGGCATGAAGCTTAAAAATGGACAGTTGACCACTGAGTTCTCATACACACACACACAAATAACACATGGGTTCAYCATCCCCTCTACTAATGGCATCAGCCCAACTTTCACAGATTCTGTATACATCCAACGGGGGCCCAAATACAGAGCTCTTCTTAGGATGAATTTCTGTTGACTGTCAGTATGGGCCTTGAGGGAGAAATGAAGACATTTTTCCTTATAATTTTCCATTAATTCCTCAGCAAGATCTTTCTTCATCCTAAAGTTTAAGATCCAAGTATTTTTTTTTCCAACCACATTATACTTTTTAAGTGTGTCTTTTTAAAGCTTAAACTACCTGACATCATTTAAATTGAGGAGGAAAAAGGAAATGTAGGAACTAACCATGTGAAGGCACTTTCTTGAAGAAAGAAAGGATTCCTTTTTTAAAAACAGGGCCTCCTCTGCTTCCCCAATTAGGAGAGCAGCTGGTCTGGTAAAGGTAGCTCGTATGGTAAAAGCTGGTTGGGAAAAGTTTTAATTGCCCAGGTAGGTTTTAGTCCAGGGTAAAAGAAAGAAAAAGACGGTTGGGGAAGATATACAGTAAGTCAATGTTCCCACAAATGATTTCTTGCCTTGTATTTAAAAGACTTTTCATTTCAGAAGGCCTTTGGTGCTGTAACTATTCTGAGGATGAGTAGGGAGTTCATGCCAATCCTATGTTACTATACATTCATTTTTAAATATGGCCTTGGCATACTATTTTGCTTTTRTTTATGGTCTTGCTACTAATCTTAATTACATTAACCTTGTATATTTTTAATCTTGTAAACTGTGTTTTGCAATAAAGCACCTGGGTACTTTCAGGCAGCAGGCAGTATACAGGCCCATTTCCTTAATAAGGAATGAATCATTTATTGTGATTATTTACACCACGTGTGAAGCTTATCAGAATCTTAGGCTTTATTATACTCTTATTAAACAAGCACAGTCCTTTCAAATTAAAGGCATTTGGAGTGAGGAATCCCTGCTTTATATTTGAAGTGTATTGTGAGCAGGAAAATTGGGCAAAACGGGTATTTTTACATATGGACCAGCAGCTTGTTGGTGGCAATATATGAGTTTAAGGCCTTTTCATTTAGGGTGGTTCTTTTTAATCACGGCGGCCAGGCCTGCGCACGGCTGTTCAGACAGGCCCCGTGCAGCCGGCTGCGGGCCGGGACTGTGCTGCCTTCAACAGCATCATCAKTGCCAGTATATGCAATTAAAAGTGTAATTATCAGACCAGTGCTGGTCCTTTCAAGTTTTCTGCAGATAAAATGATAGTTTCTTTCTTAGGAATAGCAGTATTATTGCTGAATGTGATATGAAGAAAGCTACACCATGACATGGTATCACTCCTGTCACCTATGTGAGCATTACAGAAGAGATGAGCAAGCAAGCAACAACTGGGAGCAACAAAATCCAACTATAAAGAAGACTTAAATTTCTGTACATAAATGAAAAATAACCTATGTAAATACTTGCCAAGGGGGAGGTTCCCAAAGATGAAAGTAAAAAGAGAAGAGCAATTATGGTTTGTGATAAGATTTTGGTTCTTCCACACAGCAGTCTGCTAATCTCTTGTCCAGGAATATGAGGTCTGGTATAAATTGAATACATTGAAGGGGGCTACAGATTCCCCAATCAATTTTGGTTTAATCTCATAGTGTTCTCATAGTGTTCTCAAGCTAACTTTACTATAAGTAATAGGTAATACTGATTATGAGCATCCCTTTGGATGTGTATACGAAGGCTTATTCTGTTCCACTGAAAAGAGTAATAGTTCTTCAACTGATTTCTGGATATACAAATTCAAAGCAGATATCATAGAAGACTGCCTTTTTTTTTTTTTTTTTTTTTTTTTTTGCAGTTTTAAACTACAGAAGCTAAATAGTTTATCTGTTACGTACTTCCCAACTACTGTATTAGGAGTCAGACCTGTAAACACTCATTTCTTTGAGAGCTCTTTTTGTGCATTGCTCCTTACTTTCCGGAATTGGCTGTTTCACTAGAAGATTCCTAATGCTGATACAAAAACCCCACTGGAAAATCTGTCACGGAATTTGCCCTTTCAGTATAAAACAAAGAGTTTTAGTCATTGTCACATGCCAGTTAATTGTGACAATATTTGCCCATAAGAAATTTCTTCAGTTGCAGATATCAAAGATCTTATATCAACTGAAGAGATATATTATGTTTTTAATTTTAAATACATATCACAGAATAATAGGTGCATGGTAACTATAAGGAATACCCAAACTACTCAAATTTCAGCTTAAAAATTGCATTTTATAAAATATTTGAAATAATTAGCAATTGATGCTTTTGGAATTTAATGCTTCCTTGCTAATGTCACTAATGATCCCTTTCAATTAAAATAAGTTTTTAGTGCATATGATTTTTAGCGCATATGAAAACTTCAATTTAGAGCTAGCAGCTTATCAAGAAGTTCTATATTGTCATGATGAATGAACAGATTTCCTTGCCCGTCAGCTGTAAACAATGATGGAATATAGCTTATGTATCTCATTCTACAATGATCTTATTATAGCTTGCTTTGTAAAGATATAGATAATTAATTACAATCATTCAAATTAATTTTGAATACTTCTTTAGAAATACCTTTTTAGGGAGAAAGTTGAGCTTTCAGATGGTAAGGAAGAGCTTCATATTCTAGGAGGAATTAGGTGCTAGGAAATAAGAATACCCCAAAGTGGACAGAGCTGTGTCCAAATCACACGTTCTCCGTCAAGCCGAGTATCAGCACAATGAAACCTATATGGACACGTGCAGGTTTTATGCCACTGTGGTACTTGTGAAAGTGAGAGATTAGCAACAGTGCGACATGAGGACCCCAAAGTCACCATCGTGATAGGACAGGTATGACGGTGTCGTGTGTGGTTTCTCTAGAAAGTTAACAAGTTGGAGATGCTTGAAAATGCTGCACAAAAGAAAAGCCCTGAAAGGCTACAAACGTAAACTCTGCTTGTTGTGATTCATTTATTTTTCCCCGGAAACAAGTGGTATGCCCTTCAAAAACCAGCTCTTCAAAGATCATTCTCACCTATGCAAAAGAAAACTGCCTTTCACAGGAAGTTCTGGGTATTTGACTTGAACCATCAGAACAAGCAGATTTCTGTGGACGCCAAAAGTGACAGTCTTCTAAAAATGAAGTTTCTTAGGATGTGCTTCAAAGGTTCTGGCATTCAGTAGCAACCAGAAAGCCTCTGAACCAGACATCTGGGATGGGGATCATTCCAAAAGGCGGAGAGCGGCTGAGTGCCAGAGGAACCTTAGGGCACAGGTAGAGCAAGACATGGATATCAAGTGYAGCTGGGGTTACATTTTCTCCTGTTAATGCTTTCCACTGGTCATTTTATTTCCAAGGCTGTTATTGAGAACTTCAGCTTCCAGTGTACTTGTATAAACTTTCTGTGTTCATTTTAAACTTGCCTGATGGTTAATGTAGATTCAGGTCATGTGCTCTTACTTATTCAAATTAATGAGTACTGGAATAAAATGTGCATATGAAGGCAAGTCTTTTGAGTCTCTGTGGCATAATGGAAATTTGAGATCTTAATATGTTTCTACAGCTCACCTGCAGGCTGGGGCTTGCATGGTCAAGCAATAAAACCAGGGAAAAGCCTCCTCTGGCACACGTAAGGGCCATCACGTAAGGGAGTGCCCACAACTTTGGCCTGTGCTGCCTAAAAAGCAGAGCAGTATTTACGGTTTTACAGGCAGCTCTGCAGCAACCTTCCCTCTCTCCGTCATCCTCCTAAGACCCCATTATGGCATCTGTTAAACAAAGTTGTGAATGGGCGAGAAATACCCTGTGGTCAAGACGTGTGCCCAAATGGGGACTCATTAGGCAACTATTATACAGTCAGTATAATGTATAAAATCAGGTAGGGTTTAGCCATGATGTTTTTATTCTTGAGAATTCTAGTTATTGTAACCCCTCTTAGCCAGATCCTTAATCAAAATAGCCTCATATGGAGCCATGGGCCGCATGTGGCATGCCAGGAGCACTGTCCTACAGCTGGTCCTGTCACATACATTCCATCATTTGGAAAAGAGCATTCAGGAGGGTAGCAAACTTTCCSGGTAGCAGAGAATTATTTAGGTTAATCAGCACTAGAGAGCCCTGCAAAGATGTTCAATGAGGCCTAATAAGCCTGCACAATGGCAGCCAAATTCAGCATTGACAAATATGAAAATACATATTGGAAGGAACAGATTGAATTGCTCATGCACATTGCTGGGTTCTAAATTAACTGTAACAACTTGGGAAAAAGACCTGGGGGTCACTGCGGGCAGCTCAATTAAACATCTGATCAATGAGCAGTGGAGGTTAAAAAAGCAAACAAAATGTGAGGTTGTATAAAGAATGGGGTGGAAAACAATGACAATAATGTAATTATACACATTGTTGGCACACTTTCCCTGAGTACAGTATTCATTTCTGGTCATGCCATCGCGGAAACAGAAGAAGCCCAAAGTTAGGCAACAGATGGGAACAAAGACATGGAGAGACTTCCATATTAAGAGAGATTTAAAAGATAAGAACGGTTCAGTTGGAAGAGAAAATTAATAAGTGGGGACATGATAGAGAGATACAAAATAATTAATGGTATGGAGAAGGTCAATTGRGTGCTCCTATTTACTGTTCCCTATAATGTAAGAACAAAGTGACATCCATTAAACTGAAAAGAAACAAATTTAAAACTGATAAAAAGAAATACTTTTTTACACAATGCATAATTAGCCTGTTGAACTCCCTGCAACAAGCTATCATTATGCCCAAGAGCTTAGTAGGATTCAAAAAGGATTATACACTTATTTGGATAATGAGAGCGCCCAGGGATACCTTAGATAGGATAAAAATGGTTGGGGGTGGAGATATATGAACCCTCATGCTTCAGGGCATAAACCAATCATTAGCTGTCTGGGATTAGGAAGAAACTTCCCCTACGAGCAAATTATTCAATAACTGTCCATTATGGGTTTTCYTGCAAATTCCACTGAAACATCTGGTCCTGGCCACTCACTGTAGAGACAGGGCACGGGGTGCTGATGTGATCCGGGCCGGTATCTCCTATTTATATTTCCCAAATTGTCGTGTGCTCTGGCCGGGAGCCCCAGAAAGCCACTTGTGCAGCAGAAGGGAGAGTTCTGTGCTCTGTGGCCTCCTCGCTGCGTGGCAGTCACCAGCGACGCTTTGTGTGATACAGGCAGGAGACGATGGACTTTCATCTTCGTCATTTCACCGAGCAGATATTATTCCCTTTAAATGCAGGAGCAGCTTGCCACTCAACTACCTAATGCTAACAAGTGGTAGTGTTTTACCTTTCAAAGTGCTGTAAAGCCTTTTCTGAGATTCAAAGAGCAAATATTTCCATTGAGGTATTAGCAAATCTGTCTTTGTTTTTTCTTTTTTAACTTTGTTTTCTTTGAGAGCTCATTTGAAAAAAAAATCTGCCTTTTTCCCACTGTCTCCAGAAATGGCACATACAGCTTTAATGAAACAGCACTAAAATTTTCTACTGTACAGGTCTATAACAATCTAGGTTAGACTCTCCAATACAGCTACACCAGTTTGCTTCCTCTAGAAAATATGTGCAATATTCTAACTTTCAGGGAAGCTCTGACATTATGCCATGGCAACACCATGCAAAAGTAGTCAATCTTTCCTACTGTRTAATATATCACAAATCAAGTGTCATTGAGATGCTTCTGTATTCTTTTAATCTTATTTTCTTCTCCATCATCCAGAGTAAATACTCTGATTTTATTCACTCACTGCATCTTGTGCTCAAGTTATAGCCATCGTACTACATGAGATTCTGCACCAAAGAGAGCGTCCAATGAAAATAAATTTCAACTTTGAACCCACCAGAAAAACATGCATGTACATAGGACAGAATGGAATCATTTTTCCAGAATATCTCTTTCATGTTGGTGACTTACCACCAACCTCCATGTGCCTGGAACCCTTTCTTCTACACTCTTCTTTACCCATGTGCATATAAGATCCATCAGGGCCACAAAAGCAGCACATGTCACCTGAAGTGCCTTCTTTTAGTCCATTTAATAGTCAGGACACAGTACTTGATGATTAGTTCCTACAGTGCTGTGTAAGTTGTGCCCCGACTGCAGTGAAAACAAAAGAAAGGTGCTTCAAAGACCAAGGGCTTTTGGGAAAGGAGTCAATAGTGCAGAAAATAAAACAAGGTGGATTCATCTGAGGGGGTCAATCCTTAAATTTAAGAGAAAAAGCAAGTTTAAAACATGTGCATTAGGTCTTAAGCCAAACAATTATTAGACTGTTTTCTATACAAGAACTATGAAATTTATTTAAGCCAGTTTATGGATAACAGATCTACTGGTTACTTAGAATGATGGAATAGGTTTTTATGTTTTAAAACCAACAGCATGTTTTAAAGTTTTGAAAGCTTGCTTAGAATTTTGAAGCTTTGGGATGAGGTTGTCATGCAAGCAAAATTGTTTTCCTCATATGTAGTCTGCAGTATGTGTATGCAAATTTTAATGATACATTTTCCTTAAATAATGATAGCAGCCAGTCCTGTTTTGAAACTTCAGGCGCCCTTAGGAGATATATCCAGTATTTATCAATCTACAAGGAGCAGATGCTATTTCAGATGGAATATAACAGAGAAAATGCAAGATGAAGTCAAATGCAAGGATCAGCACTTCCAGAGAGCCTCATGAATAATGACAACCAAGCTACAAACTTAGTTTTATAAAAGTATATTCAGGGAGACCAGCTGGGCTCAGCCAACAAGTGGTTAACAAGATTAATACTGGAAATTTTCTGAGACTTTAGTGTGAAATCAGCCCAAGTCAGTAGTGACCAAAAGCAGCTACGGTTACAAGCACCAGGAGCTGAGATGAAGCGCGTTTCTGATCTTGCTCCACCTCCCATCACACAAGTGTCTATCCCACAGAGGCTACCACTGCCGGTGGTGCTGCTGAGCATCCCTGTGCACCAGTCGCAAATAGCTACAGACTGGTGGGACAGGGACATGAACGAGGCTGCCCCCTCTACGCGGGGCTCCTCCGGCTCCTCCTCAAGCTGCAGCACCTGTGGGGTAGAATTAGCTGCTGCCCAGGCTCTATCTATCAGATTACAGCTAAATGGAGGTCATCGGTCTCCAGCGATGCTAAAAAATCTGTGTGCAGCTATAACATTTATTTCCTGGCTCCTGAAAGTCCAAAATGATAAGCAAAATGTTTGGAAGGTAATACAGCCCATTTTAAATAAGCAAACAATGAAGACCTTACAAAACTGCTGTTGAAGGTCCTTTGGGCACATGGCTGAAGCCAACGTGGAACTCCAAAGTTCGTGTTGCAAAAGCCAGAGGTGTTTGCCTGTCATGGGGTGCAAAGGAAGATGGTTTGAGCCTGCCCTTACTGCAAGGCTGCGCCCAGTATCATTTCAAAGGGTGCTTTTAATACTTCTCCTCAAGAGAGTTCATCGCTCTGATGAGTCCCCACACAGGCTCAAGCCCTTCCTTAGGGCACATCCACCTCACCCTAAGCTACTGGAGACAGATAGATGTTGGCCAAGATCTTCCTTGAAAGACCCAACCTTTGCTCACCCAGGCAGCACTGAGAGCTCTCTAGTGACAGCTGAGCATCAGCACCATTGGATTCCAGAGATATTTAGCTACTTCCCAGCAGCTTTAATGGTAATTGAAAATGTACAATTAAATGTATTAGAATGGATATAGAAAAAAAAACCCATATATAAGGAGCCTGAAAATATGCCATACAAGAAGGCTCTCTTAAAAATGTAGTCATATAAAGTCTCATTTCTAAAGTATATTTTCTTCAATATTTCTGTCTCACTGTATATGAAACTGTGTTAGTATAATGAAGTGAGAACTAGTAGGGTATTGGATATTACATTTCCTGCCTAGGAGTTTTAGARAATTTTGCTCAAGGCAAAAGAAAATGCAGCCTTTCTGCCCGGAAGAATAAACAAAGGCCTGTTACAGAAATACAAGTGTCAGTAAGAAATCAGGGAGTCGCTCCATGTGCACCAGTGCATTTCCTACCACAGCATAACAGAGCACTGTTTCGCACTGGGTTGGGTTGGGTTTGTTTAGAACTACTCACACTTGTTAATGTGGAAGGTGCACGTCTGTGTCCACATTCAGAGTGCTGTATAAGCGGCTGTCACTTATCAGACTTGGAAGTCTTCGGATTTGGGCTCTGAAACGCTCTCTGCTTCAAGATCTTATGTCCCCTACATCCCAATGAAGTAAAAAATGTTTTCTTTTCCTCCCTTCTCATCTCCTATTTTCCTCATTCCATATGTGGGGTACATGATGTTCCAAAATTTGCTGCTTCTCTTCCACTTCTCACTTTTCTTTGTTCTTTTTTYGTCTGCCACTTGTCAGCATTTAAAGAAATAATTCTTTTTTTCCATGCAAATAGTGAAATCTTCACAGCATTGGCTGTGGGCTGCTTTGGAAGAGGTCAAGTGAAAGGCTAGTGGGATTCAAAGATGGTATTAAACACACTTGCTTAACCAGAAGAGTCGAAAGAACTTGCTACCAACATGAGGAGACCAACAGAGTAACAGATAGCAACATGCCCTTTTAGCAGGAGAGAGATGCAGGTAGCAGGAGGTATCAGACCTTAAACTGCTGGCCACTTTTTTGGTAACAAAACTAGATATCAATCATAGAGATTTGAGTTTAACAGAAACACAATAAAGATTTACTTCACAGAGCTCCATGGTTGTTAGCAAATAGTCGTTTTCAGGCATTTGGGGTCTACATGGAGCTGCTGATTTGGGCTTCAGTAGAAAGGCAAAGCTAATCTGTCATGAGCTGCCCCAGCCAACTGACCATGTCCCAATAAAACCACCCAGGCAATACAACCTTTCACCCCATATTTTTCCCCAAAATATGCACACACATGCACATACATACACACACATTTCCAAGAGATAAACAGAACTTTTTGGAAATTATTACCATACAGTATCACAATATAGCACATCTAGACACTGTATTATATATATGTGATATACGATAGCATATCAGAGACCATCCAGGCACTAACACAGTAATCATCTACTGTATCACAACCAAGAGAGACAACATTGTTTAATTACTGATAACTGCACAATCCCAGAAAATGATACACTAATAAAAGCAAAAGTTACAAAACAGAAGTTGTTGGGATGAGCCTTAGTGGACAGCAATTCCACTTCCACCMAAAGTATTTTGCTATGTAGCAATCTTTTTACACGAGCTACTCTTCATGCATGGCACTGCTGTAAATTATGCACAGCAGACTTACTCATTTAATAGGTTCAGGTCAGAGAGTTATTGTATTTCAGCAGCTGGTGTTCAAGGATTTTTTAATTTATGAAGTTTATTAATTTAGCAGATATTTGTTTAAATTGTCACTTTTCATTTTCCCAGGCCTTAGCACTAAAACAGAAATGCCTTACCAAAATAGTTGAAATTCCCCAGAATCCCCCACAATTAATATGTAGTAGCCTAGAAAATTAGACAAAATATCTAAAAATAAAATTATCAAAGAGTAGTAATAATGTCTTGCCATACAACAGAAATGWAAATGTGAGTGGGAGACTGGAAAAAAACACAGAAATGTTAACAGGCCCCACACTGTAACACAGTGTGTAGAAAAAGAAGAGGTAACAATTACATACGTGGGCAGCCTCTCCTGAGAGCGAAGCGCAATGTGGAGCTGCAATTGGCCTCATCTTTCGGAGCAAGATGCTCCAGGTCCTGCACGGAAAGGACCACGGTGAAGGGCTGCTRTTGAAAAGGTTTCGAGGGAGGCGCACGGCAGAGGGGCAGGAGGGTGCAGGGGCTGGCAGGAGCCGGCCGCAGCGCTGGAGGAGGTGTGAGGGCCTTGGCTCAGCGAGCACGATGCTCTTCACTGCAGGATACTCATGTGCCACTTCCAGCCCGCCAGGCAAAGCAGTGCTACAAGGTCCCAAGGGCTGCTAGGAAGGATCTAACACCTCTGCTGTAGCCTTGTAAAGAAATATGATGCTGTTCAAAACCTGAATACCCYTCTTTTACCCTTCCTTCAGTCGAGACCACTTCTACTATTCTTAAATATTGACTATTTCCCAAAGCTGAGAGTGTGCTTGGACAAACTCACTTCCTTTCCGCCGGGTCTTGGCCTGAGCTAAGTTAAGGCAGCCCATTCACAAAGGCCCAGCCCTTCAGCTTGAAAGCTCGCCGTTATTAGTAAGTATACAGCACTTAGAAATCAGCGAGAYAGGACATCTTTCTCTTATCCAGCATCAGAGGGAGTATCAGAGATTGCAGGGAGGCCTCTTACTGCGCTCCCATGCAAGGTGTTGTGCAGGAGAGCTGCTGCAGGAGATGGAGCAGAGCCCTTTCCCCGCAGCCACACGCACAATATGCGTACATGACATTTCTACATTTTCCCTCCTGACATAATAATCCTATCTTTGTTTCAGGGATAAGGGACCTAACACAGTCTTAAGTTTGCAACAAAGCAAGCGCAGATTCATCTAAGAGATGACAACCAGTGTGTTTTCTTATCTACAAAGGGGGTCATCTCTTGTGCTTTAGAATATGGTGCAAGTGATTGTACCAGTATATTGCTAATGCTTAAATCTACATTTCTATGTAAAATTAATTTTCTCTTTTGTCTGCAGCTGCAACTTGGAACACTTTTCTTATATGCACTATAAAATGTTAATAGCAAAATTTAGTGTGACTTTATGAGTGTAGTGTCATTTTTCTCAGCTTGATCAGCTCTTTCAAATGGCATCATTATGATCAAAGTTGTTTACAGTAATAAAGCAAGAATAGTTCCAATAAAATAGTAGGTGCCTTTACAGTTAAAAGAGTAGCTGGCATTTAAGAATGCAGCAGCTACTCATTCTGTGGGTGCAAAATCATAGTACATGGGCACAATATAATAGAGTTAATGCATGTAATTACAAGATTGCCCCCCTCAGGATTTGAGGGCATTGAACGAGACAACAGGAAATACATTTTCAATCTGAAAGGGAGAAAAAGAACAAAATTGTATATATCCACTATATAAGGAAAAACAAATATGCGCTGAAGCTTTCAAGTCTCCCGAACTGTGGAATATTTTAATGCAGCATCATTCTTTGCTGGAAAATTTGTTGCAGGCTGTTTACTCATGAGAAGATTGTGGTGATGCTTTAAATTAAGGGACATTTATAAATATTTTACTATCGTTACCTGATTAACAGAAATTACTTTACAACTAAATTATTGCAGGTATGCAATAACATGTGGGAACACATGTGGATCATTTTCCAAAAGATGTTTAATAGATGATGTTCTAACTACCAGTAATAAACATTAGAACTTCAGGGTATATAAACTTATGAACCACAGGTCTCCGTAAGATCTTTAAAGAAAATTTGTAGCGAAAAGAAAATAATCAGTGAGGGTGGTTTACATCTGCTTTACACAATGTAAGGCATAAAGCTGAAGCCTGGGAAAGCAAGGCTGCATGAAATGAAATACAAGTGAGGCCAGATCATAGGATCAGGCACCACCGGAGAACAAGATGGTTACAGTAGGATGGCCTGTTGAAATTCCACATCAACAGTCACAGTGAATAAGGTGATAAAGAAAATAACGGGAGTCTGTTCAGCAGAGGGAAGGAAAAAGCTGGATGGCTCCTTGGTGAAGTACTGCGCTGCACTTCACAAGACAGGGGATCAACCTGCAGCTCTGCCAGGCTTCCTCTGCGACCTYGGGTGAATGGCGCACCCCTTAACTGTGGAAACTGGGTGACACCTTCCCTGTTCCCAGCAGTTTTAAGTTCTGACTTCAAATAGATTTAAGCATGTACTTAAAAGGTGTCAGAGAAAGGGTTATTTTTCTAAACCCAGACCTTCATCTCTCTAGGATTCCGTGCCCAGTCTGTAAAATGGGATTAGCAAAACTTTCCTTCCTCCCGCCTCTTTGGTTTTGTGCAACCTCTTTCCCCCGTGTCCGAAGTCACCTTTGAYGTGGTGCAGCCGTGTCACCTTGCACCAGACTGCTCTGGAAACAGCGACGTTGCTGAATCATCCCTCCACTTCAAGAGGTGCGTAAGGACAATAATAAGTGATACTTGCTTGATCACTTGCCTGATAACAGTGATACCTGGCAAAGGTTGGTTACACAAGTCAAAGCTCATTTATAATGTTCATACCCTGGGTAATAACAGATTAGCACAAGTTGTGCCTGGGTCAGTACCAGGCGAATCCCAGGCTCACCACAGCTTTCCCCAATGAACTCCAGCAGCGCTGCCGCTCCTGCCGGCGAGCTCTGCTTCAGGCTTGCAGGTCCYGACAGAAACCCCGACAACGTGATTGATTTACATGACATCGTTTCAACTGAGAACACTGTAAAATAATTCAAAATCAGTTTGACATCTTGGAAGACAACCTTATATTAAGAAATGTCAAGACTGTAGCGCACAGAAAGAGAAGCCCATGATATATTTTTCACTGAATAGCAGGAAGGGTAGGGGTGCACACCTGTAGAACTTGTGAACAACGTGGCGCAGGGCACTGTATCCTTGGAAAGGCCAGGCAAGTAGCACATTATATGGTACCCGTGAAATGTTGCAACTCTTGGAATAAGGAACAGAATAAATCTGAGTCAAGTCGATAGGGCTGAAGATTTTTCTTTTATCTGGATTACCCTGCTGCTCCTATTTGGTGTTGGAAGGTGCTTATAACGGTTAAACTGGGAATGAAAAATATAAGCCAAGATCATGTGGTGCCACATAAGACTCATTGAGGAGATCAAAGTTATGTTTGACTCTTGCTTGCACTGGGTATGGGAAGTAGACCTGTGCCTGGGTAGTGGAAGCAGAACCTTTGGAGGGTGTTTCTACAGGGGGATTCACATTGCTGTGTTTTCATAGGAAAAATAGCCCTTTAAGAYGATTGTCTCGTGTTTTCTGTTAGTAAAGTACATCTTCATTAAAAAAAAAAAAAAGGAAAAAAAACAGGGTTACATTGGCCTCTTAATTGTGCATAAGTCTAATGATTTCCTCTAGCTTTTCAAACAATTTTAATTGCTAGAGGGTCATGTCTGAGGGGATACGTAACACTGTTTATAGGACACAATACTGACAAAATAGGACACAAACACAGCCTTATTTTGGCTTCATCTTTTCTATGAAAAAACAGAAGGAATTTATACACTCACTGTCAAGCACAGCTTTATATAAGTGATTGTATACATGGCTGGCAGGCCCACTGTAACCAAGAGAGTTGCAATGCAGGAGTTAAGACACAGATGAAGCTTTACAAGGTTGTGGTCCTGATAACAAATGGGCCCAGGCCCTATGCGTTCACTGAAGCTTTCACACTTGTCCTCATCTCAAAGTGACAGTGTGTTTATATACACAGGTATGTCCTATAAACCCTTCCAGTACCATTTCTCACACTTTAAATTGTTAAAACTACAAATTAATTTAATTAGCATTATTTCTTGTCTGTTTTTTTTTTTTTCCGGTTGAACTAGTCCAAAGCATTCACATGGAATAACGACTACTTTATGGTCCTGGTAGTAAGAGAATTATTTTGGTCTTGCATACCCTGAAGGTGGAACTCAGTTAACTAAACATAGGTGTCTGACACGATTTGAACATGAGGTATCTGAGACATCTGCACAGATGTTACAAGAGCCCCTGACTTTCCTTAGTGCTAGCCAGAGGTCAGGCAGGATACCCTAGGGCCTCTGAAATGGCTCTAGATGAGCGTGTTTGGATAACTGGCCCCAGTGCTGCAGCAGCCAGGAGCAGAGCCGGCCTCGTGTCACGGAGGAGACGCCTTCTTCCCATCCGGAGCCTTGCTGGAGTCAGGACTGCTCTGCCCAGTCTCTGAAACTAGATTCCAGAATTTGAGGGAGTCTAGTGAAAGGGAATGTGTTGCCTACACCATCTCTTTGCCTGTTTGCTCCTGTCATACTCAGTAATTATGTATTTTTTACCTTTGKACTGGTGGACTCCCCAGTTGGGATGTAAGGTAGTTATGCAGGTTAAGGAGAAGTGAGGAGGACGAAAACTCACTGCAAAGGGGTGTAGTAAAGGGCCATATCTGACTAATCCTTTTTGGATCATAAGACTTTGCAGTTTCTTTACAGGAAAACGATTACTGTGAACACTCAAACTATAAGTACTCTTTGATACTCAGAAATGTATTTTTTAAATTGCCTGCAATACCTGGTAAGAGCAGATCTAGAATATTTGAATAAGCCTTTGAAGCTTGCAGGTCCCTGCGTTCATGGTCATCCAAAGCTCTAGTCTGAGATGCCTGGAGCTGCTCCAGGCTTTGCAAACTTATTACAAGCACAGGTGAGTTACTGTCATCATACCGGAGTGCCCATTAAAACTTCAAAGGACGAGCTTGAGCTAAGTTTTCCTTGCCATAATGTGTAATACCTATTGGGGGGAGATTTATTAAGCTTCTATCATTTTATAGGCAGAATCTAGTGTAGGGTCATGGAACATATTAAGGTTTTGACCAACAATAAAGAGATCACATTTTCATATATTGCTATTCCTGACCTTTGGGACTACCTAAAATGGCAGCCACCTTTAATTCAGGAGAGTGGTGCCTAAGCACAGTTAGTATTTCATTCTATTGATAGTTCAAGACACGAGAAGCAGGTGAAGATAAATATTGGCTAAGTTTAGGAGGCATTTTGTAGTCAGGCATGCTGGTAGGCCAGAAATGAGGGACCTGCCATTTAAAATAGACTTATACTCAGGTATTAATGTAGTAAATTGGGAAAAAGGGGGTATAATCTAATTCTCCAGGTTTGAGTGCTGTGCCCTATCGTGAACACAGTTCGTGCCTCAGCTGCACACACAAGAGCTGTCCCGTGTTCCCAGCAACGTCCTCGTGGAAACCAGGAGGTTTCACACGAGCTCCCACTGCTGCAGCCCTCYCCACGTGGTGCCACCCAGCTCATCATCTAGTTTGCTCCTGCCGGGGCACTAAGCAGAGCCACAACACACAGGAGGGAAGATCCTTATGTTGCTCATACTCGTGCAAATTGGCCGTGGCTTCAAGAGAGTGGAGGTCAGTGCTGAGAAAGCTCGGAAGGGCCACGCTCACCAGCTGCTCAGTTATTTCTTTTGACACTKTTTTTAGAGATTTGAGGCTTGGGCTTCAGCTGACCAAGAACAGCCCTCCACAGGCCTGGCATCTCCTAGACACTCTTGGTGCAGATAGTGCAGCTAGAGTCAGAGGAGCCTAGGGCACACTTTGTTTCGCCTTGAAGTGAATTTGCAAACTCTTCCCTGCCTACTTTTCTGTGTCGAGGTAGAAGGGAGCAGCGTGCGCCTACTGTAGAAGCCTAAACGTGGCAACACAGGTATCTTCTCTGGGCTTCGTTTCCAGAAGCCCCAGAATTCATTCTAGCTGTTGTTGCCCAGGCACCTCAGACAAAGATGAAAATTAAAAAAAAAAAAGAAGAAGAAAGAAAGAAAAACCAAAAAATACCCACAATTGCTAGAAGCCCTTTGATACCTGATGCTAAATACATCATTTATAGATGGTATTATTTCCAACGTATTATACGAATACAGCTAATAGCAACATCTATCTTCCAGAGTTATCAGGAAAAAAATACATTGGATTACACTGCATTTCTTTCCTTCTTGTGTTCTTTATGATAGAAAACTAAACCCTGATAAAATATTTTTCTTTAGAATAGATATGTATGTATATTTATGAGGGTTGCAAGCTCCTGTAGGGCTTACAAGATAACCCTCTTTGCCCYGAGCGACCACCACGTTCGGAGCAGCTCTTACTCACAATAATGGAAGATCCTGCTTCTCTTCATGTAATGTAGGAGAATTCTTTTACGAACTAGACTGAATTTTCCTATTGGAAGTCCTTGGAGGCATTCTGGATTTACAGCAGTGTAATTACAAGCAGAGCTTGAGCACAACTTAGCATTATTTTTAATTTTGCTCTGCTTGTACAACTTGTATTTTAATCTTTTTCTTGCAAAGAACAACCTTTTGCCTACTGTCCTGAAGAATTTATTTGTTTTCATGAGTTTGTCTCAACCTTCAAGTTATTGTAACAGTTTTGTGTATTTAATATACAGGGTGTGTTAATATCACAGACAGTTTTATAACAGCATTATAACATACTCGGTTCTCTCCAGCTTTTTATGGACATCTCCGCTTCCGCATTAAACTACTGTAGCTGGTGGAATTTACAGTAGAAATTGAAAATGAAGCCTGATGAAAAGGCTTTTAAATTGAGTTGTATGCATCCCCCGCATCCATCTTGCAAAAGGACTAAAATGTAGAGAACTCTTTTTGTGGTAATTTCTAGCATCGTTTCGTAGCTAGAGCACAGGATTACCATTCTGCTAGACAAACCATACAGGGAAAAATRATAGCAGCATGGGAAGGCTAACCTCATCTTTTTATCTGAAGTCAAGCATAATTATTTATGTTTTCTGAGGAAAATAAAACCAGAATGAAATCTATGTATTCTTAGTCTAACTGAGGTCTCATTTTAGATTCTGCAGCATTAAAGTATAACTAATACACCCTATCTAGAAGGAAAAGMAGAAGAGAGCCAGGAATACATATATATACATAAACCTCTGCCACAAAATGGATTTAAATAATAAGAAATGTTATAACAACAAAGCAGTATAATTATTTCCTTGACTCTGAAGATGTATTAATTCTTATTTGAGAATTTCTACATCATTCTTACTGTAAACTTTACACATGTAATAGAAGTTCTTATTATATTACTAATCAAAGAGAAAAGAAGCAAAAAAGCTGAACTGTTCTTTTTACCATAGGAACACACTGAATTTCTATTAAAAAAAACAGAAGTGATGACACAAGTTGCACTTCACATTATCAGTAAACACTACCATAACCTCACCATGAGGCAACACAGCTTGTCATATCTAGTTACTACTTTCRTAGAAAATAAATGACTTCTGGTTATCATGGGCCGATGTGACATGACAGTGTAAAGCCATATTCCAGTCTGTGGTGAGCAGCATGATAACATATGTCACCACTCTCCTAAACCTGTGAAAATCCCTTGGAATTTCTCTTTATTAAAGCTGGAGTTGGCCACAGCGCGCGGCACGCGGCTGCTCTCGAGCGCTGCTCGCTGTTAACGGCTTCCACGGGTCCCATTTCCACAGCAATCAGCCCAAAACAACCCCTGGAAACTTTCTTGAAAGCAAGGCTATGAGGGTTTCCTCAAAAGTGCCAGCATGCTACCAAATTAACTTCCAGACAGCTCTTTAGCGCTCTGCATTGCCTGCTTGCAGTCTGCTGGTTCAAATAAATTTAGCTCCCAATTAAAGCGCAGCTGACCCCCATGGAAGATATGGTACCTGCATTTAGGTGCTATTTATGCAGCTGCTATACYAATTTGTTTCTTGGGTTTTTTTTATTCTTCTAGCTCTCTGTTTTTCTCCTGTCTTACTACAGGTGTTTGCAACAGGCGAGTACCATCCTACCGAAGTAATTTGAGGAAAAATGTATATAATACATTTAACCAAAAAAAAAAAAAAAAAAAAAAAAGAAGAAACTCAAGATTTGTAGATTCATAGAAAATTCTTCTTCAAGTATTCCCCAAATAATATCTAGCAGCAACAAGCTGCTTCTGCTTTCAGTTCACCGAGTGTTCCTATCGTTCTTGGCAGCTCCTAATCAAACCTACAGGACTTTATTTCATGGCTATTTCATGCCCCTATCATGCAACCCTCCTGCCCAGCTGGTGGTCCCACTTGGTTCAGTCTTTACTGCTCTTCCTCCGTCGTTCTGCCTGGATATAACTGAGCTCGCTCTGAAGGTACAAACCTTCTCTTTGCAGTTGGTGACCACTGCACCCCTGCACATGCTGCTTGGAAAGCAGGGGACAAGTCGATGACATTAAATAGTTTGTCATTTTCCTATACCAAGGGTTCCTACTACAGYTGGACCCCAAGTAGAGGCCATCTTGACAATAAAATCTAGGTCCTTTTTTTCTTTGATATAATTAATTTAGAATTCACTAAGGTGTAAAAACAGCTCAAAAATTCTTGCAAAGTATATTAATTTGCATATATCAACACAGAATTTAATCTGCCATCAAGCTGATCATTCACCTAGCTTGTTTATTTTCTTCTGAAGTTTCTCATTACCCTCTCTGGACTTGATTAACCTGAATAATTTTGTGCCACCTGCAAATTTTATCACCTCAGTGCTCATCCCTTTTTCCAGTTCATTAATAAATATATTAAACCATGCCACTCCTACTGCAGAATATCATGGCACTTGCATGTTGATTTCCACCATGATGATAGCAGATAATTAATTTCTTCCTCTTTTTTTATGTCCTAGTTGAATTGATCCATAACAAAAGTTATATGTATATAAATACATATATATACACATATATACACATATATACACATATATACACATATATACACATAAATATATAAATATATATTTATATATATGCATTATATATATAATATATACACATATACACATATATACACATAAATATATAAATATATATTTTTATATATGTATATAAATATATATAATACACACACACACATATATATATATAAAAAAAGTGAAATCTGACTTAAAGGTATGTAAACTTTGTAGAATATGGAATTTCTCYTTTTATCTCTAACTTTGTTATTATTAGAACTCTTTAATAGCCTTTTGTGAAGAAATTTTCAACCATGCTCTGAAGGGCTATATTTAAATGACGTAACTGTTTACCTTTTTCCACATTTTTGTGAAAAATTCAATGTGTCCTAATAGATAAAGTGATATGGAAATTTCTTGGTCTTTAGAGGAAATCAGAAAAATATGATTTTTGCTTACCATGCCAGATTCATTTAGAAATAGTGTTAATATCATCCTAATTCTCAGGATTATTGCTAGTAGAACTTTGGACATTTCAGTGCCTGTGTTTATTTAAAATGTTCTTTATTTCTTCTCAAAGGCTTAACTGAATCCCTTCAGAATGTTTTTCTCCCCTTATTTGTTATTTCCATTTGAGAGGATGCTCAAGGTGTTTGGAGCCTCTCTTGGTCCTGCAAGGCACAGCAAACCAGTAGCCCTAGGAYAGTCTGGCAAGCAAAATAAGAGCAGATACAGGCAGGCTGAGTTTCTTATCCTTGCAAAGGATCTGCAGTGGTTAGATCAAACCTAAAGCTTGTCTGTATTTCTAACCAGTGGATTTACTTTGTCCACCATCCCTTGGGAGCAAGGGGGCAATGAAGGGGGCAATGAAGGCCTGGAGATAATGGACCATGGCCCTCGTGTGGAAGCAGCCACAGGCAGACAGGGATGTCTGGACGACCCGTCTTCCCCTGCAAGAGGAGCCCTGCAAGATGCTGCAGGGCAGCAGCCTCTGTCCTCCCCTGCCCAAGGATGCAAGCGACATTAATARCAACACTGGAGCCTTGCCTTGTCTGGGATCTTTCCAAAGGAGTTTTCTTAAGCTCAAAGATAGTCTGGAAGCTGGAAACAGGAATAGGTAGCTGAGGATGGAGGGAGATACTTAATCCATTTGCTGACCTCCYTGACATATTTTGGGAAAATATATCGAGCTTGCTAAGGATTTAGTAGAGAAAGGTGACTGGAAACTAAAAAAGTTTTATTGATGTTTCCCTAAAATTGGAAAGTAATCCTCTAAATGAATATTTAACTTATTTTTCCATATCTTAGTGATCCTTGTCTCTTTTGGAAACATTGAGAGCTTATCATATGGAATGGGAATATTTCACATGTAGAAGCCACTTTACAAGAAAAAGCCTTTGACAGCTCATCTGTTTAACACAAGTTTACTGTGCAAAAATCCTAACACATCATTTAGAAGCAATTCTATGCTTCGAAATTCCCCGAAAGTTCATACTACAAGTAAGCAAGCAGTTTCAAGATAAATTAGATGAAAATTTTGTGATGATTTAATGAAGGAAAAAATAGTTTGGCCAACTCAACTGGCATATCACAAAATAGGGTTTTTAATCTGAGCTTCCATAAGAGTCATTTGGTGAAAGATGTTACCATGTGGGTAAGGTGAGAGAGATTTATTTTAAAAAAAAAAAAAACAACTAGTAGTCTACCTAGTTCTATGTCAGGATGCAAAAGCTACTGTAGACTAAATGCCAATRTGGCAACTATCTACAATATTTTCTGTAATTAATTAGGTACCTACTCACAAATACAAAGAAGTATGTTCACATAGTTAAAAAAATGGCCCAAGCAAAGGAGAAAAATATTTTAAGATCTCCATTTTAAGACATATTTCACAATATTAATCCTATAATTAGTACTTTTCACCTCTTTTCACCTCTATTTATATAAATAGAAATTTTCCTTATATGGTGACAATATACAGATAGCCACACACTGTCCAGCAATCTGTCTGCAACAGAAGAAAATTCAAATCCTTTCCAGTAAGTACTTCTGACTCTCAGAGGAAAATCTTCCTGACTTCTCTTAATTATTAATTGTATTCCAAGACCTTATAGACCTTAGAGTTTTTCAAATATCTATGGAATTGTGTAAACACAGGAACTAACCAAACAGTCAAACAACAACCAAAACCAAGCAACCAAACCAAAGAGCACGTGGCAGAAGTTCAGCCTGTGGTGAAGTCCTGAACTTTCAAACTGTTTTAACTCCTTCCGTCCTCGCAGCCTAAACCAAAGTCAACCGTTCAATACTTCTAAGACGCCTGGATATGCTGACAAAACGTATACCTAATATCTCCTCTTTGTCCATTAATAAATACAATATAATCGGACCRAATTTACGCCAGAATTTTGAGACATCTTGAAATCTGTGTAACTTTCTCTCTGCCGAAGGAGAGGGCTGAAAAATGGATCTTCTACCGATTCAGACGGTAACAACTCAGTTCCCTGTCTCAGTGTGGTTAAGCCCCAAGACAGGATTTTGTGTGTGAGAAATGTTGTAATAATGACTAATGCCTCCTTTATGTTTCTAAAGTAAATTCATAAAATGAATTTCTAAATAAACAATTAAACATTTATGTTCTTTGGTAAAGACTTCATTTCTTCATAATAAATATACGTCATTTCCAAGAACAGTCTGATGAAAATGTTTCTGTAATAGTACTAAAAATAATTTGGAAGGAATTTTTTATCTTATTATTGAACATTAGACACGCTCTTTGATACCTTTGGATTTATGGTATGAAGACGAGATCTCTCACTTCTTTCAAAGCAACACAAAGGACCTCTTGAAAACAGAACACAACGCAGAAAGAGAATGTTTATCAGTCGGAGGAGCATGTGCTACCAGACTCGACTTAAATAAGAGGTATCAGATGTTTCTGGTGATGAAAATCTTTCTGTAAGGAGAAATGGGCTGTTTCTTTTATTTCGAAGATGAGATGGATTTGAAAAACTTACCTGATTCCTTGATGCAGGGACTCGCCACATGAGATAATCTCCAGCACATTACTTTTGGCAAGCAGATCTTTCACCCTTTTTTCTCCCATGCATTACAGAAAATATTAAATCAGTTTGGTGTCCATGAAAACTTTTGATCCTAGGAACAGCCTAGGGTACTATCATTATCTTCAGGAGAACCATTTGTAGATCTTCAGTAGGTAACAGTAATTTAATTTCTTTGCTAGAGAAAAAGTGGCTGATTTTCTAGATCAATATTTGATTGAATATGTTTGAAATGTCAGCAGATAAAGGCCTCTTTTTCTGGCCCAAAGAGTTTTTGAACCACAGAGGTACACTGTTCTAGCTCCCCTGGGATCTGACTGGAAGGAGGTCTCAAAGATCTGTTAGAAACTTTCCTGCTGTTCCTTGTGTTCTTCCAGCATGGCTTTCTAAAGGTTGAGATGAGAAGAAAGAAGATCAAGAACCAAAATGTCTTTATATCCATTTTTTAATCTTTCTCGGTGCTTCTCTTAACTAAAAATAATCGTTTATATCACTAGTTTACAAAAAACTCCTGTAATAAGATCATGTGAAAGGAAAAAAAAATAGTGAGGGCCTGTTCTTCAGATTTGCTTTCAGAAGATGCTCCAACAACTTTTGCAAACCATTGACATTTTAGGGGCTTTTTCCCTTTCATGGCACTAATTAAAGCAGAATATCAATGTATCATCACCTTGAAAGTGACTTATTAAAGAGAAAGACTCAAGGCTGAAAACCCAGGGCAATGGACATATGTTTCAGAACTTCAGAAGAAAAGTTGCCTGGTTATGTTAGATAACTGCAAAAAAGCATAAAAGCAAAAAGATATCCTTCGACAATGGTAAGAAATGCCATTGAAGAAAATGATATTATGCGAGATCCTGCACCAATATATTCTGTATTTATTCATGCCAAACACATGCACATGCAGACATCCCTCAGCTTCATACAGCATAGTGATGTTCATGCTGTCCAAATGAAGAGGTTTCTTTAAATCTTCATGAGCTACACACACATTTTTTGGACAGAGACAATGAAATAATTATGGATTGAAACACCTCATAAAATTGAGATAAGAAATGCATCTAAAGAGCAAACCATATTACCTATTCTGACTACATACATAGTTTTATGTTACATGATTAACAGTATATGTACTTCTAGATAATAAGGCCCATTCATCTTAGCATTAAAAACTAGTTTCAATAAAAGAAAATTGATAATTATTTGCTTTGTAATATTGTACTTAAAGCTTTGATTTTATTTTTAAAGCTAAGTGTTTTAACTTACTAATTTATATGTCTGCTTTTTTAATATAAAAATTACTAAGAAAGCTGGTGCTATCCTATCTATTCTGATGATAGCAGTTCCTATTCATCTGCCACAGTGTCTAATATCATTTTTTTACTGTTTTTATAAATATTATAAATATTATTACTTTCATTGGTCCAAAGCCCCAGGCTTTAAAAAATGCCTTAATTTTAATTAGACAGTGTTTGGTCAACATAGATAGATTGCTTTAATCAACTGTGAAGTAAGTGTATCCCTACAAGCCAAATGTGTAGGATAATCCAAAAGATGCCTTGTACGTCACTTCAGTGGATTTGGGAAAGTCCTGCAGTCTTGTAGTTTCTCTTGGAGGCAGCAGAATGACAGCAACGTTCCTGTTTGTCTCTTGGGAAACAGCGAGAAAAATCACTACCACTCCTGTATCTACTACATAATTTAGAAACATGGTCTGGWAACTCCAGTGTTTTGTATGTAAATTGAATGTTGGTTGCTTATTATTTTGTAAAAAGAAAAAAAACAGCAGCTTTGCCACCCGCTATTTGTGCAACACACCTAAATGACTAGATTATTTCACTACACCTCATCCAGTTGCTGTACCAGGTACTGCTAACTGAGAGCGTAAGCCTCCAGCAGCGAAGTCAGATACAAGATAGTCTCTGCATGGATCAAAGTAAGCCAAACAAAATCTCTGTTTTGTACCTGCTTCCAATAGGTCTGGGAAGCACCGTTAATGAAAAATGAGGTTGATGGACCTATCACACAGTTTTGGATTATTGTTCACTCCCATCCATCTGAAACCTAATGAAACAGAGACCACCTACAGAGGAGGGATATTGTGTCCATCTGACAAACTGCATCCAATTTACTAACTGATGGGATGGCATAAGCTGCCACTGGCCATATGATTTTTAGCTTCTGATTGGTCATACATTAAGCATTAGCAATGGGCCGAGGCCGGTTGCACTATCAGTCTCTGGCACGAGCCATCGCATTATGCAGGGCACTAACTCTGTGCTAACGCCAGCGTGCAATGGGCCGTTTTCTCCCCACTGCAGACACCAAAATTGCAGGAGATGCAGCTTCTTGAGACTGTCTTTACGGAATTAAGAAAGAAATACGCTCGCCGTGACATATATTGAGCCTTTTCAGCGCATTTTGGGGAAACTTTATGGGCGATGCTTTATGTAAGCCACATCCAAGCTCTGCGGGAGGAGATAAAATAAGGCACACATCACCCAACGGGCAGCAATACGGGCAGCCGGGGCTCCCACACGCGTGGTGCGCAGAGGGGTTTTCAAACAAAAGTGCTGACTCTCCAAGTGGAAGATGCCTTTGTTTCTGCACCTGCTTTGCCGAGTATCTTGTTAGGCTGCTTCTGCTGCAGTTATACCTCTGCTATATGTCATGCTAATAGGCAGGAGCAAAACAGGGAGAAATTATGATGGATATTAGTTGATCCTCTTGTTATTGCTACATGTGATTATTGCCTTTTCCTGCTTGGGCTCCCTCAGTGCACTCCTAACAGAGTGCGGCTTATTAAAAAGCTCTGCTGTTTAAGTTTTACAAGCCTAATAACCAGTTCTCTCTTTATGGCTGTTCTGAAGACAATTCACTGGCCACTCATCAGTTTGTGAAATAAATGATAGCTTCTCCTAATGAATATTAAGGTTCTTCATGGATTTTGCTCCCACTGCATCCCTCTGAACTTGCCCGCCGCTAYGTTCATGTTTGTGATTTATACGTAGCAGGTGTTGGTTTGCTATGGGTTTCTAAATGCTGGCTTCCTACTGCAAGAAGGGAATGGGAAGGTGGGAACGGGTTTATTGTATTCAGTATATTGTTCCACAACTGTGAAATGGATTTCCAGCTGACACTCTATGTGCTGCTACGTATTAAACCACAAAACCCCATCTATTTCAGCAATATTCCCACTAATGCAAGGGAATTCACAGTTAAGACTGGAGCTCCACTATTAGCTCACTGTGTTGCACCAAGGTATTCCTGCACATATTGCTTGGAGTCTGCCAGGAACATCATAATAGGTAAACAAAAGCAGGTGAGCTCAAATACAACTTCAGTCTTCACTATGAGATTTTGTGCTCTGGCAGTTTCAACTATCTTTCTTATTTTGTGTAAATTTTATCTTTTGCTATTCCATGCTTTTCAAATGTTTGTTGAAGCTATGTGAACTGGCAAAAAAAATGCTTTTACAGATCTCTTGTGTAAATGCATAAAGTGTTTAGCTAACTTTTAAAACTCATTATTCATATTACAGTTTGGATTGATCTACCGTGCTAAAAATACTGCAATTAGCTAGATTAGAGCAACCTACTTTTAAAATGCATATTACCTACCTGCTAAGCTGTTAAAGGTCTTGTCAGAGTCATTATGGTGTGTGTTATAAATACCTTTTCTCCTAATTCTTTCAAGAATTATTCACTTTATAGAGAATAACTACTGCTGTGAAGCTGTGGATTGTTAGGCTTAGAGAATGTTTCAATATTGTATCTAAAAACTGGAGTACACTGTGGAAATCATATCCTTCCCTGGTCTGCAGAAACTTCTAGGGCAGCTTCTGTCACCTCCACAAATACTATCCAAAGCCTACTGAGTGAGCAGAAAAAAAAAATGTATCACTTTCAGTGAGCTTTGGATCTGTTTGCATTCTAGTATACTTTTCAAAGTTGGGTTTTATACATACACTGTTACTCCTTTCCCCCAAGAGGAGTACTTTGCCTCTGAGTCATAATTTACCTATATCCTCAAAGGGCCCCACTTCATTTGGTCACCTTCTTTGGACAAGCTAGGTGATTGCTGCTGATTTTGCATGATTTGGGGCTTCTTGCTGTTACTACATCCTCGTGTAGTCACTCATGTTACCTAGTAGTCAGTAGCGTGATCTCTAGTCACCTCTTACTGCTTATAAAGCTCTGACCTCTTGTCAGAGGGGTTGTCATAAGAGGGAAAGAAGCTACAGCTCAGCTCTCTGGAAATACAAACCAAACCAAAACAACCAAACCAAAACAAGATGCTGCAAACCCTGCAACTGGTTGGCCACTGTAGGTTGTCTGTGATTCACCTTAACATCGTGATTATAAAGATTTTAAACCAGCATTTCACTTGAAATCAGAGGCTGTTACAAAGATTGAAAGCTTAAGAGGAAGAATACTTGGTAGCATTTGTAGGACTCTGTGCAAAGTTTACATTTGAACTAAAATAAACATATATATCCTTGCATTGCWGTAATGTCTCTGTGGGTGTTTATTCTTCAGCTGTTCAGACAGTAAGCATTGGGGAAGTTGCAGTGTATATCATTTTATTTATCTTGTAACTTTTCTTTATATCATTACACTATGATATACTCTATAGTTAAGACTGGCTGTCATTTGCCAACAAAAGGTTKTTATTTTTGTTGTTAAGTGTCTACATGCTTCTTTGACAATAACTCTACGCTCTTCTTGYCTTCTCTGCTTAAACTCCATAGCATAAACTAGATAATTTAGAAGATCTGAAGACTTCAGAAGATCAGTATCTATTAACTCCATACTGCAACTCGCATTTGAAGAAAGTGTCATTTGATTTATTTCTTTATTTGGATTTTTACTGCTCTGTAATAATAGAGTACCAATCTCTGGACTCGACTGCCAACTTTTAAAAGTATACAAATAAATACATAGAATTTCCAATTGCCACAAGATCCAAGGAGTCCAACAAGAACATACATATAACAGTAATAATTTGCCCTACAAAGAGACTGACATTTCCGCTGACCTCACTGGAGCAGCAGCTCCAAATCATGACCATAGTTCCTTACTGACATTACCAATCCTTTCCACCTGTCTCCTTACGGGTCAGATGGAAAGAATATGTTGAAAGTAAGAGAATACAGGATTCCATAAATGTGAGGGAAAACACCCTCTATCAGTTTAGGATCATCATGTTTTAATATTAAATCATATTGGAAATAACTGAGGTTGCGTGCTGTAGTACACACTGGAAATTGCTGCTTATCTAGAACCCGCCTTCCACTTCATATGGTGTGCCCAATGTCAGTGCGTAAGTAAAGGCTATGATACTTAAGATTCTCATTTGATTGCCTGTGTCAGCAAAAATATCTCCTTGTCTTTGCAAAAAGTTTCTTTTYCCCACAGTTCTGACTAAAGAAGGGCCATCTCTGCGCTTTGCAGTTCAGTGCGGAGTTGAGTCCCACCTAATAAGCAAGTTGGAGAAACTAGGTCTATTAGGACAGCCTCATTAAGAAGGCTACACAGCCTCAGGCTTGGAATTAGCTTACGGATCCAAACTGACTCACAGCACAGATTAGAGCTTGCAGATCACTGTAAAATATCTTCTAGATAAACTRCCTTCATCTCCCTAAATATGACGAGGGATGCTTCTAAGTATCTGTTACACAACTTCAGAAAAGGGAACCTTGTTGTAAGAGATCTTAATTGTATCACTTTAAGCATCGGCTTTAATCTGGCCCATCAATTTCTGTGCATTTTTTCCCACTACTTTATCACTTTAAAAAGAACACAGGCATATAATAAGTCTAGTTAGCATTATAAAAATACTAATACGSGCAATCTGCCAGATAAGATCAGCAAAAATCTGAATTCTGGTATAGTGCTACAGTGGAAAGATGTTTTTCTCCCAAGGTCTTCAACAGTGCTCTGATGGATGCTCTTGAGAGAGGAACTTCTTTCGGTAGTGTTCCAAGCACCTTCCCTTCAAAATGCTGCTATGTGTGGAATTAGCATTGTCCCTCAAAGTGCACAAGAATAATTGTCGGTAATTGAACACAGTTTGGGGGCTAATTATATAAAAATTGATATTAAAAGAATACTAAACGAATGACTGAGTTTTGCAGTTCGTATTTAGTTTGTAGAATACTAGAATTGAAAGGCTGAGGTAAAAAGCAAAAAAAACCCATTCAAAGCTGCTCAAGCAAGATAAGGTTTACTAGTCCTTTGAAAGACAAATGACCCAAGTGAGGTAATGTGAGGAAGACGGTAAAAATACACTCTACATTTACTACAGATTTAAAATATTAAATGTTTGGGGATGCCATATGTTAAACATATTTAATTTTCCCCTGAATTCCTGTTTAGGTGAATGGATTTATTTTTCTAAGCAGAAAACTCAGACTGGCCTGGAAGTAAGGTCCTCTTTCAGTGTATCAACTCCAGATTTTAGTGTAGGAACCACTGCAATCAGTGCCTGCTGCATGTGAGAGGAGTACAGCCTGTCATGACCTTGATCTACACTTTTCAGTGGGAGCAGGAAATTAGCTGGGGAGAAGGGGGGTTAACAACCACTTTGTCTAATTATATCGTGTCAGAAATAAATGGAATCTTGACAAAAGTGGAGCAAATGAACTTACCCACTTCCTCACGCTGGAAGGAATTTCACAATCCCAGAAGCATTTAAAGCACTCCCAAATTTTCCTGGAAGAAGTACTGTAAAAAAAGAAGACAAAAGGGAGAATAATCTTCTACACTGTTACATGTCATAAGTCCAGAGGATTTCAAGATCTATTGCATATTTGCTTACAATCAGAAAGCGGACAGCAAATCTCTGAACAACTACAAGCAACAAATAAACACTGGTACCCAGGAAAATGTTCTTGCAGAAGATGTGTTTCCTTTTCAATCTACCAGCATAGTAAGACCACTGAGTGTTATTTTGCACATGCGTGTCACAGTGCAGAAGATTTTAGATGTGAATAGCTGACAGAGGGAACACTCTGGACCAAAAATGGTCCAAAGACTGGACCAAAAATTGATTTCATTTATTTTTAATTGTAGCTTCAGAGTGTTGTGAGGGAGATGATGCTTTTCTTTTTTCAGATTTGTTTGCTTATCAAAAGAGCTACAGAGTGTTGATGTAAAAGATTGTTGATATTTTTACTTGCTGAAAAATGATAACAAAACCACTTCTTTCACTAATATTTTCACTAAAAATAGGTTATCCAAATATAAAATACACATTCTTTAAAAGATAATAAATAAATCTGAYAAATTTCAGTCATTTCCATGGTGTCATTTAGATGGTGTTTTGCTATAAATGGTGATGATTTTATAGGATTATGTTATCAAGTAAATTGCATATTACAAAAACTGAATATCTACATGGATAACAATCATTTCTAAAAGAAACAGTTAACGAATTTTGGAAAAGTAACAAATGGATCTGGATAAAAAATCTATTCCATACAAAAAAGACAAAATTAATGGTTAAACAAACAAAAAAAAAACACAAAAAATAAACAATTTCCAAAGAATACAAAAGGAATCACACCAGGATGAGAAATAAAAGGTGCATAATGCTTGCAAGCTTTAAACCTCATCAGCAGGCTCCAAATAAACATGACACTAGCATTAAGTCATTGTTTTAGACAGAAAACTTTTTTTCTTTCTCACTTGCTTAGTATAACACTTAGTATTTCTGAACATTTAATTTCCAAAACAAACTGTTCCGTCCACACAGGAGATGCCACTGGTTAAGGTTATAAAGAGTGGAAGAGGAARTCCCACACGTGCTTGGCTAGAAGAGCTAACTGCAAATGCAGATGATCAAACAAATTTGTCTGCCAAGACGAATATACAAGCTATAGTAATGAATCTGGTGAAGTTTTTAATGGATTGGGATGCATTAAGTCTCTAATACATCACATTGCTATAGGTTCCAATATGCTATGTAGATGTGCCACTTAAAACGCAATTAATTCTCAGAGACAGAATACAAACTCCTCTAAATGGTTGGATTTTTTTTTTATTATTAATTTTTGAGTGAATTCAGACACCACTGACTGGACTAATGGTATGGTCACTGCACCAAAAAAAAGGAAAGGAAAGGAAAGGAAAGGAAAGGAAAGGAAAGGAAAGGAAAGGAAAGGAAAGGAAAGGAAAGGAAAGGAAAGGAAAGGAAAGGAAAGG
>NW_020454971.1:305643-382975 GCF_003342845.1 Nothoprocta perdicaria | reverse complement strand
GGAAAGGAAAGGAAAGGAAAGGAAAGGAAAGGAAAGGAAAGGAAAGGAAAGGAAAGGAAAGGAAAGGAAAGGAAAGGAAAGGAAAGGAAAGGAAAATTATAAGAACTGTAGAGATAAGAAAGACATGAATTAGGCAATCAACCTAAAGTAGTTCCCCATGAAGAGCAGGTGAGGAGGTCACAACTAGCTTTCAAAATGCAAGAGAGCTGTAAGCTTGGGATGTCAGCCAAGAGGCTTGGCAAGCCAACCCTGCAAAGAATTTGTTCCTTCAGTTCCCTTTTCCAGRAAAATGCGTTAACAACGGAGAAGCTTCACAATTCCTGCAGTATCCGACTTCTAGGACTGTCGTGTCTCACAATCTGGAGAATGTGGACAGAGTGCAACTACTCCTGATCYGCTGGGAAGGGAAGATCATCAACTTTCAAAGGAGAAAGTTGAATTTGTATAAGGAACAGGTAAGAAAAGAGAATTAAACAGAAAAACATTTTGTTCAGCCTGGAAGAATTTAGTTTTGTAGAAGAAAATAGTGACAAGGAGCCAGACCTGAACTTGTAAAAAATGGATTTAAGTGTATGAATGGATTAGCCCAGAACAAAGAGGCTGGCAGAGACTCAGAGGGKGGTTCCTATTCATAAGCACATTCATCCATAGTTTGTTAGGGTTAAGTACTTYCTTAACACAACACACAATGACGCTGTGTTGAATGACAGAGGAAAAGCCTTTGGAATACAGATTTTATAAAAGAATCCTTTCTGAAATATTTTGAGATTMAGCAAGGTCCACAATCTCAAACGTGTTCTGGGCTACTTTATTACCCAGTGACATGTGCTCCCAACACACTCTATAATACATAACAAAAAGCTCACACACTTCACCCAGAAACAATTTCTTGTCCAATGCCTAAGAAATCAGGATTATTAAAAAAGTATTTTCCTCAATACAAGTCCTTATCTTTCTAAATCCTGTATCATTGCTAATACCATATTGACATATATTGATTGAGCTATTGAAATATGAAAAATCTTTGTTTTTGAGGGACAGTGCAATATTTTACTTCTCCCAAAACTCCTAGCACTGCCACTGTAAAACATGGTTAATTGAGATTTGAATGCATGTAGGTTGCAGAGCTGTCATGAACCTTCACTGTGGTGAATGTTACCTTGTCTTKAGTTGTCCTGAGAATGTGAGTCCAAGATCATTATAAAAACAGACTTCCCTTAATAGCAATTCTTCCTCATAGGCAGCTCACACATATTGCTGAGCAGCACAACAGCACGGTGACACAAGCCAGTTTCACCAGAAGGTCTTTGAGTTTTCAGAGGCTTCAAGGCCCTGTAGTTTTAGGTGTGAAACTTCAAAGACCAACCACAAATCCCAGCCCTTCCATATGGCTGCACTCTTAGCAAACCCCTCCCCATTTTTCTTTTGTGATCTTTCATGATTTAATTAGAACCATCTTTAAAAGCCTTTTTTTTTTACTATGGTAGTATAACATCTGCATTTTCAGCAGTATGCTATTTAATCACATTGGGTTATAAAGTGGAATTCTTAGTACTTATTGTAATATCTTGTAGAACCCATGCAGTTGGTCTTTTAGTGTCCCTGACTCATCATCTTATATTCTTCCATCAACATTTTAATAGCCACTTTAAAAATATAATTTGACGGATAATTCTCTAGACCTGTTTTAGTTTTGTTATTTCATTAAAAAGTTGTGCCTCCACATGTTTCTATTCTCTGATTATTGCACCTGAAACTATTTGCAAGCATTCAGCCACGTAGAGGTAAACCCAGGGCCAGTATAAATTCAAAAGCTGAGGGAGCAGGAACAATTTTTATTATAGAGAGCTAGAAAGATTGTCAGCATCAAGAGTTTAATTTTTAACTTTAATTTTTTTCTTTTACTATATACTTAATATATATCATGCAATGTAGTTGAGTTTAGATGCCTGAATCCTATTTTAAACCTACTCGGAGTCCCTCCATGGTTTTTGGATCTAGCCCTTGCTGGTTAAGGATAGTCACTTGTTCCAAAGTGGAAGTCAGCTGGTGACTCTGAAGATCAGCTATCRGTACAGCTTGTAAGTTGATTGATTAGACATTATTTATTTACTTCAGTTGCTTTTTGATAATCTGGTATGATTTTAAAGAAATCTGAAACAAATTTTAAAAATTTGAAGTGAGAGACCTTTGAAACAGCTTTCCTCAGGATGGTGCCTTCTTAAAGCCATGCCATTCTGCATAGGTATGAAATACATGTCTAAATTATATGTTTACTTAGATATCTTTTTCTGAATGACTTTTTTTCTTAGATGGAGGGCTGAGCAATCATATCTATTTGAACTGGACTGGTTAAGATAAGTAAACTACTCATGAGCCTATTTGTTCCTTTTATTTTTCTTCAGAATTYGTAAACCTAGGGGACTAGGTTGATTCTGAAAGCCTCGGAGAGAGTTCCACAGCTGCAGGTTCCCACTGGGGAACAGTGAAATTCAGACTATTCCCTGGACTCTCAGAAAAATGCCAGTGAGGGGAAAGAAAAAGAGGAAATAGAACTAGCATTAAATTATTAGGAATATCTAAGATACATTAGCTGTAAAACAAACAAAGGGAAAAAAAAAAAAAAGGCATAGATGCAAGTATCTGATGGTAAGCCTTCCAAAAACATGAAAAGATACTTAGGAAAGCTGTAGTTTAACTTAAAGTGCTGCTGCCGTATCAATGCTTGCAGATTGCAAACATYGATACAATATATACATACAATACAAAACATATAATAGCTGTGCACACTGTGGAAGTCATGTGCACCTCCTTGACTTAAAAGGGGAAGGTTTTTAAGCTATGTTCTGCAGATTGCATTTCAAGGAAGTGATTTTTTTTTATTCTGTGTTTTCAAAAGAATTGTTTATAAATTTCCACTTACACATTTAATGTTACACCTAGAGAACTCCTGTGATTCTATAGGAATAATGAAATAAAAATTTAGTCTATGGAGATTTGCCTCACTAAACTACTCTAGTCACTAGAGATGGGCAGGCTCCTCTAGGGAGCAATACAGAGCAAGAACCTAATTTTAAAAGCTTTGAATTGCTTCTGTAGGGGTCAGGTTCCAGCTATACAGATATTAGCTTGACAGAGCTAAAGTTAGCATATGTACATATTCTCTAAAGAACAGGATGGAGGCGCAGAAACTCTAGGCCAGTGTCTCTCATCTCAATTTGGATCTTGAGAATAATCAGTTTCTAGAAACRTGATCTTTACGGGCTCCACACAGGTCACCTCCCCATTGCAGAATTCCAGCAAATCTCATTAATCGAAACCTGTCAAAATTCTTAGTATTTCTGCAGTATGCCCACCAAAAGAAAAATAACCTTATCAGACATTTGGGACAGACTTTTTTTTTTTTATATCAAATGACCACATCTCATCTTGCTCTCCCTCTCCTTGGCAAAATCTGTGAAGCACTTCAGTTCCTGAAGCACCGTTGGACTCCGCATGCTTTTCAGGTACCACTAACACTTAAACCATGCTTCATAGGTGGAAGGATAAAGTTAGGTAGAATCCATTGAACTATATACAATYTCAACTGAGATTGTAAATAGGTCATATAAGTGGACAATAACTTTTAATATAACCTTTGCAATTGACTGTTGTGCCCAGGAAACAGAGCAGTATSTTGACAGAGCTCTGAACCTGTTAAAATTAGGTGGGAGACAGTGACTACATAATGAACTTCCAATTCTGTAAAAGGAGAAATGAGAAACACTGGAAACAAGGAGGTGCTGAGTTTGAGGCAGAACACACTGCTGATCTGAATTAAAATGACATTAAGAGGAGAACTCCTAGGTACAGAAAGGTATGTGTAGGCTTTGCAGACGGTTGTTGATACAGTCAGTGAAAATTTGTAGAAAGGGCTCGAGTAAATCCTGTCTGTGTTCTTGCCTGCAATGGGGAGACAGGGCAGAAGGCTTGTGACTGAATTGCTTTAATGCAATGGGATTAAACTATCGGGTCAAGATCAACTTATGCTCACTGTGCTTCAGCAATCATTCATATATCTCTTAGGAGTGAATCTTTCCTCAAACATATTCAGAAAGGAACAAGCACATACCTTTACGAAAAAAATATGTGGATTGCAATATAGATACTTCTAGCTCAAATAAGGAACCTGGCTAGGTTAAGGGATGAAACACAGATTTGCTCCCTTTTACATAAACCTATTTATCAGTGAGGATGAAAACTGTAATGTGTTGATAATCACCTTATATCCTTCCTACATCTGGCCCTCATTGGCCAACAAGTTGTTTTGCAAGACAGTTTGTCTTGCAGAAGAGTCTCGCGTTAACTGTGATGACAGGATGTGTTCACAGGAAGGCAGAGACTGCGAGGAGTCAATCACAAAAATAAGACTCAACAGGGAGGATGATCACAGTGACCAGGCTATCTTGCATATGCACCTGTAGCACCCACCTCAAGTAGGTACATACATACATACATTCTGCCTACAGATACAACATACATTCTGCCTACAGAGCTTTGCTAGAAAACGCCGTACAATCTTCTTCATATCACCTCTGTCAAATATATAAATCAACCTGGATGACTTTGCTAGGAGGAGGAGGATCCACTATGTTTTCTCACCAGAACTATCAGTTGAGAACACCATTTCTGGCACAGGAGAGCKGGTCAAGAAGACTGAGGTCAAGAGGCTCTTCAGCCAGTTCAGCTGCTATGAAGGGAGATCTGTCCATGGACCGGCACTGGGATACTGAACACGAAGATAATGGTTCGCTGCACACACAGTCTAAATGTAATTAGTTCTTTTGTTTAAGGATAAACTGACTCTGATCACTTTTTGGTCATGCAGTTCTCCCAAGACAAAAAGGCAAATAACTTGGTTACATTTAGGAAAAATAGCTGTAATGAACAGGAAAATGACATTTAATCTTTTTGGTGCATCCTGTATTTTGAGTAAATTCTGTGGGAAACTGTGTAAATGGAACATAATTATTTTTAAAATAGAATCCTTTGTTATTAGCTACATAACTGTCATGTGTACATAAAGCACCCTGCTGTACAGACAAAAGACTGGAAAAGTTTCCCRGAGAGTTTCTGCTATTGAAAGAATAAAAATTGAAGCAGTGGGGTGAACTTTTGGTCCACGGAATCAAATACTGAATGTTAAACCTGGCTGAGAGAAAATCACTTTATTCTGATAACCGGATTACTTAGAACAAAAATAGAGAAAATTAAGAACTGAAGAGCAGAAAATTAAGGTGGAATGCAATTTAAAGAGTAAGTAGACGATGTTGGCTTTCATTTTCATCCCCCCCAGTGTCCAGCTAATTAAAATYACAATCAAAATGAAAGTCTAAACTTGTAAATATCTTTAGCTAATGATTTTGTCTTTTTAATCATCTTCACATTCAAAGACTTTATTTTATTCATTTAGAGCTTTACAATAAAATGAAATTGTTTTTCTCTAGTAAAATCCTTTTAATTTTCTTTATCTGTTTCTTTTTACATCATACATTATGTATTTTTCTTCTTTCCTTCTAATTTCCACACAGTATTGTCCCTACTTTTATAGTCTGTGCACCTCTTATGCACTTACTTAAAACTATTATAAAGTTAAATGTAATAAAGTGCTATAAAGTCTTTTTTGYTTGTTTAGCATAAAATCACCAGAGTTGTATCTATGAGCTTTAAGAGACAAACATTATAGTTTTCCTTATATGATACATGTACACATATGGTATATTTTTAAGTCACTAATCACATATGACTTTAAATTTATTCAGAACAGGAACTATTCAACATCTTTGTTTCTAAGACAAAGAATGGATGTGCCCCAATTTATGGAATGCTATTTTTGCATAATGGCTAAGTTTTGTGACCTTCAGGCAATCTTGTTAAATGGTTCAAGAGTTAAAATTATTAATTAAAGATAAATTCTTTAAACTACTGGTAAACAATGCCTCACCTTTCTGCCTTTACTGTTCTAAAAATTACAGTGCACACTGAATATACTTTGCACTTACCAACAGTCTGGATAATGTTATCATTTAACAATGCCTATTAGTTTAGATCCTTCTTGTTTTACATACTTACATTACCATGAAGTTTATAAAAGTATATTTAGCTCTTCAAAATTATAAAGATAATAAAAATGTCAAATTTTTAAATGAGTGTGAGAACCTTAAAAATATCATAGAATCCCTACGGTTGGAAGGGACCTTTAGTGATCATCTAGCCCAAATAWGGGGTAAGGATGCTCAGTGATACACCTGGCTATCTTCATGACCCCTCTCATTTTGGATAATATAAACATTATTTTTTGAATTGCTAGACAACACTGATTAATAATAGGCACTGTAATTTGAAAGTTAGAACATTTCTAAAACTCAGCTAATTTTAACACCATATTAATTAACAACTTTATTTAACAATATTGTTCATTTCAACCTCAGTATCATTTGTTTGACTCAGCTACACTGTTAAATCTGAGGATTCTGAACTAGATCCTGGGAACGATCAGCCAGACTGCAGARTCTGATCTATGCTTGAGAGCTGGTTTTATATCCCTACAGCATTTAGAAAATCCCATAAAATCACAGTGGCAACGCTTAAGTGAAATACCACATGGCTCAAAAAACAGAGATTCAGCTGCAGGCTGATAGCCAATAATTTAGTGAGAACAACAGCTAAAGGTGCTAAATCAGATTCTGTAGTACCTCTAAGTTTCATATCTAGACCGACTGTCACAGGTTTACAACTCAAGTGTACAGGAATTCCCAATCATATGAGAATTTGGAACACATGTCTATTTTTAAGTTTAAAATGTTTTCAATCTATCTGTGAAGATTTATATTGTCAGTTATGTGTTRTATCAGAATTATTTCCAGGTAAAATCTACGAGTAGAAGACCCTCAAGTCTGTCCTCAAGTGTCTGTCAAATGTTTGGATAAAACAATGTCTTTGAGTTATCTTCAGTTCGGTTTTCTTAGGGAKGAAGTTTATGGAGAGGGTACGTTAGCACTACAGCTTTGCTAGCAACATAATGATCAACTTCATATTTACATTGATGCATCCATATACATCTTCACTAAATATTCTGGTAAAAGCAACGACAGATTTTGGCCCAAGATCTTTTGAAAACTCRTAACAACACACATTCACTGGTTCTGAAAAGCAACCTTCATCTGGCTACTTGGAAGATCTCCAAGAGTTTGTGCACTGTGAGGTTTGAAAGGGATTAACTGCATACTCCTGTGCCTTTAGAATCAATACAACATATGGATTGGCCTGGTTGTCTTGAGTTGCCACTAACTGCAAAGGGAATATTTATACAATTCAGGAAGATGTAATTGGGCTTAAAGGGTCTGTGTTCTTTATGCACAGAAGTTAATTTATGTGAATGCATTAATGTTCATACATTAGTCATCACTGGGTCATCTGCAGAGTGCCAAGATTTTGCCTGTATGTACGAAGATGAACGTAAGCTTGAGAGCTCCCTGGACCCAAGGCGTTTTAAAACATCCTGTGCTTTACACTTAATTATTTTATACTGTTAGCAAATCTAAGAACAAAAATTGTTCTTGGTTTTGTTACTGTATTTTTTCTAACATTAAGTATAGAAAAATAACTGCATTTAAAATTGTAAGAAGACACATCTGTTGCTCGTGACCCTCCTGCTAACAGCAGCACTCCTTTGCACTGAGTTCTTCAACAGAGGTGGCCGTAGTCTGCATTTCAGTTTGTGAACCGTTAATGATGCAAAATGGATTTCAAATATCCAGAGATGAAGTTAAGTGTAAGATCACTCTATGCTAATCAAAAGAAATATTCTGTACCAAAAGCTTTTGGTGTCAGACAACACATAAGGGAGRATACAAAAGGAATGTGCCAATAACAGACTGGGAACTGGAAGAACAGTAGTAGAAGGGGAATCCTGGTGCTTCTTACCTGCAAGTTCTTCCAGTGGCTGTTCTAACATCCCACCGTTCCCTGAAAAGGGTTTTCTGGCTTGTGGCTGTGCCCTCTTGATGCTTTCTTCACATCAGCTTTGATGCTCATGACACAGCTTCAGTGAGCCAGGGCAGCCTAAAATGAATTAATCAGAAAAGCAATTAGTTTTTGGCCAGTGAGCAAAATGACCCAGTTTACAAGGGGATCAATCAAGAACCAGAGTGGGCATAAGTTATTAGAAGGGCCTGCAAGGCCAGGGATGGGGTGAAGGGAGGAGCAGAACTGTCCTTCACAGCAACAGTGAGTCATTCTGCTGCAGCGGTGGCTCTGTGTTTTTAGGTCTTACACATTAGTTTAGAGACAGCTAAAATACACTAAATACTTTTGTAGTATGGCTTTTCCATAGAAACATCTATTGCTTTTATCACCAGATTTTATGTGATCACTAAGATGAATTACCTCAGAAGAGAGGAGCTCTCTGAAATAGARGTGCCCTATATCAAAATATAGCCTTAACTATGAAAATTTGAAAATATTTGATTGACAGCTTTGCACTATTAGTAACACTGACCTTCAATGGTTGTAATTTTTCAATTGGCTTTTACAAAATTCTGGATTCCATAAACATATTATTATCTTTCCATTATGATTACTTATTCCCTCTAAGGTCTGCAATACTTTTCTGTAACTTCTAAATGGAAACAGGATTAGGATGAGATTCTGGAAATTCTCACTCAGAGGATTTGTATGAAAAGGTGGGGATACGCAAAGAAAAGTTCATTTCTTAAGGGCAAGATGAATAAAATGACACAGACGTAGGATGAAGAACAGTAATAACAGTATTAGCAACTGTGCATGTTTATAAATTGATAATTTTATGTTGGTTGTAGTAATATGAAACTAATGCATTATTTTTGTGCCTYTCATAGTATCTTTTTTTTTCTTTTTTAAACAAAGCGTGTTGCTGAGGAAATTGTATTAAATGGATTGATTTTTAAGTGATTTCACCTGAATTCTGTCTTACATGAATGTCTGTGCTGTCTCTGACTAGTCATGAARTAATTTCACCAACAGAATCCAGCCTACTAGATATTCAGGTATTGTTACTTTCAAGTGATTTGTGTTTAAACTGTGTATTTTGTCACTCTATTCATGATTTTTTCATGTCTTTTACTGCCTGAGTGAAGGATGTAAAAGGAGAAAGTATTAAACTCATTATGATTCTTTGGACAAATAATAACTGTGATCAAATTAGTTAAGGTGGCTCCTGATCAAATCAGGATTCCTTTGCTTTAAGATGCATATTTGTCAAATCTTTGTTGTTTTGTTACTTTCTGGTATGAAGAAAGCTGAAGCCTGTGTGCCAGATCCAAATAATAGCATGCTTCCAGTAGGCTAAATTGCATCTTTTTATGTTTAAAATTGTACAGCACACAGTATAAATTAATGATTATGACAAATGTTTTCTAAATCCCAGTACTAAACATTTTATGGTCCTGGTATTACAATACTTTCATTTAGGCACATTTCACAGTAATTGCACTTGGCCAAAGTGATTTGACATTTCTTACAATGTTAGAGGCTAAGATAAACATGGCCAAAAGGAGGAAAAAAAATCTTTAGTTTTGCATTTAATTCTAGCAAGAAATAATCTCTGTACTTAGTAAAATTAAGTAATTAAGTAATTTCTGGTGTAATGCATAGTGAGAGAAAACAAGTCAAGAGAAAAACGTTTTGATCAACCTCAAATTAATAAATAATAAGAAAGATGCAATTTACTATGAAGCATTGCATTAAGTGCTCCAGGTTAGCCATGCTAGTAATGAAATGCACATAAACAGCAGTAGCAAGCCAGCCATGGGCACCCAGCTTCGGCATATTACCATTTAAAACTTATTTGTGCATATATTCAGAAAGTGTTTTTTGAAATGGTAACTGAATCTTACAGAGGACGGAGTTCTTTAAAGCCAAAAAAAAAAAAAAAAAAGAGTAGAGCAACATTTGTACTCGCTAGAAGGTGTCTTGCTCAGCAACACTGATAATTTGCTGGAAATTTGGAGGTCATCAGTGACATTTGCCAGCTTTAAGAACATGTTAACCAGCACCAAGTACATAATTTTTATTTAATCACATTCCTGAAGATCTACTAGGATGAGGAATTTACATGGCAATTCTTAGGACTCCACTTTCACCTCACAACTGACTTTTCTTAGCGCTTACTACACCTGGTGCTTGGATGAAGTTGCAGAAAGTCCCCAGCAGAACGCTCAGGAGAGAGGAACTGTGGCAGACTACAAAGCGAGCACAGGAACTTCGCCATCTCCCTGAAATGGGTGAAAGAGGCTTCAYCTTCATTCCCCATGCTCACACAGTGTCAGTATTTCAGCCCCTGCAACAACACACGACTATGTCCATGCAGTCTTCCTGAACGAGCACAATGTTAGTTCTCATTCCTGTGGCTTGGGAGGGCTGCAGCAAGTACATTCCTGTCCTTCGCTTCCCCTCCAGTTCTCCTTCTGTCCTGAAGGAAGGGAGCTGCTGCCAGCAGCTAAATGGAGGCAGTGGTTCTCTGCCATAAAAGCTTCCAGCAAGTAATTACAGCCACTTCTCATTTCCCTGGCCTGCAATGACTGAGCTCCAGCTACCTAATCCTGCCTTTTCCACGTCTTGTGAGCCCTTCTGAACTCCTACAGCACTGGCAAGTGTTGGTTCAAACTCATGAGAGCTTTGTGGAAGGCTGAAATAGCCTCTGCTAGTAGATGACATTGCTGGAAAGGTTGAGAAGCTTCTACACACAGTCTTGTCTTCTCATGTCCACCGGGAGAGCCTTCATCAGCTCTCCTACAAACCTTTCTCATATGACGATGAGGGGAATCAGATGATGTTTCCTCTGGCTTCCAAGGGAYGCAGCCTTGCAGATTCCCACCATGCTGCTGCTGCAACTTAGTTTAGAGCGACTCTTAGTTTAGAGTGACCGTTTAGCTTCTTGCTGAGCTGCTTTTTCTCTCTGAAGCGTTTCTGGGCAGAAACTGCCTCTCCCCACATTTTGCGTGATGGCGCAGCCTGCTGAAACCTCAGCCACAGACAGGGCGGGAGGCAGCCTCGCCGCCTCTACCACAGGAAAGAAACTGAAACCGGATTTTTTTTTTTTTTTTTTTTTTTTGACTCTTTCTCGGTCGCCACAACAACAGAGCAACGGCCGCCGCTACCGGCCGCCCCGCGCGCCTGCGCCGTGCGGCGGCGGGCGCGGCCTGCGCGGGTTCGAACGGCCGTGCCGGGAAGGAGAGAGGCCGTGGCGCGGTGCGGCATGGCGGTCCCCGGGGCTCTGCTCCGCCAGTGCCCGCTGCTGCTGCCGCAGAACCGCCACGGGACGGCCTACGAGGGCTTCCTCACGGCGCAGGTACCGCGGCCRGGCCCGCCGCGGCGCGCGCGCGTGCGGTTCGGCCGGTGGCCGTTGCAAGCGACCGTTACAGCGGCYGTTACAAACGGCGCGCGGGGCTCCCCTCTCCCCGGGGCCGCCGCCTCCCCATCCGTGGGGCTGTATGGCCACGGCTTGGATTAAAAAGCGGCTGAAGAGGCGTGTTTAAAGAAAAACCCAAATCACATTGCTGGGGGAAGYGCCAGTGAGCCCTGATTTGCAGGAGCTGCCTGCAGTTACTTGCTTAGTAACTTSCTTACTGTAGATTTTGTAGTTTCTGTTGAGTAGCAAACTTACGTAATTCCATATTTAGGTGTGTGGAATTGCCCCTTCTGTCTTGTCCGTGCTATTTAGCGTGGTCTAACCTGTGGGCTGGCTGTGCCGTGGTGGTTATTGGTGTAACTGAATCCTGCTGTGAACGTTAGCTTGGAGAGAAGGATGCTCTTCTCGCTTGTGAGAATCTCGGGTTGGACAGGACCTTCGGGTCCAGCCCCGCTGCTCCAGCGGGCTCAGCTGCACCASACTGCTCAGGACCAAGCCCGGATTATTTTGACTGTCTGCAGGGGTGGAGAAGCTACAGTGTCTCAGGGCAGTTCAACCGCTCTCAGGGTAAAGAGGTTCATTCCTATGTTTGGGTGAAATTTACGGTATGTATTCCACTTAGTGCCCTTTGCTGAGATTCCCAAGCCTTCTCCAGGCTGAACGGTCCAGCGTTCTTGGCCTCTTAATGTTTTTTTTTTTTAAAATGATCTTTGTGGCTCGTTGCTGAACTCACTGCAATAAAACCGTACCTGTCCTGTACCGTGGAGGCCAGGCCTGGGCACAGCACATCAGATGTGGGCTCGGGAGTGGTGAGTGTAGCGAAGAATCCTCTCCCCTAGCCTGCTGGCAGCTCTCTCTGCCCAGGCTGTAGTTGCTCATCTTGATCTTGAAGGTCTTTTCCAACCATAATGATTATATGATTCTTAGCTGCCATAGCATGTGGTTGGCTCATGGTCAACTTGCCCACCAAGTCCCTAGGGCCTTCTCTGCAGAGTTGCTGTCCAGCTGGTTGCTCCTGCCCAGGTGCAGGATGAGGACTTTGCATGGCCCTTGTTAAACAACATGAGGTCCTCTATACTCGTCTCTCCAGGCTCAGTCCATCTCTGACTGCTCATCTAGCTTGTGGTTTGTCACCTGGCGCATGATGATGTTATAGGAATCACTGTTGAAAGGAGTAAACAGCATCACTGTATTGCAGAGGGGAACTGTTGTTCTTAACTTCCTTCCGGAGAAATATCAGAATTTGCAGGCGTAAGTCATGGTATTTAGAGCTAGAACATTGAGAATCTGAAAGAAGATTTGAGGTGACTTAACTGCCCTTTTGACTCTGGAGTAATATCAAACCCATTCACCTGTTCTCTTCAGTACTGTTTTGATTACCATACAAGACAGTAGAGGAAGGATCAAAAGTCAGGAAAACTCCTGAAAATACCACTTGTAGGTTGCATTTAAGAATGGCCTCTTTTTTTTTTTTTCCCTCCCATCCTATGAATAAGAATTTTTGCATTCATGTAGGCAGGACTGTTTGTGTTTAACTTCTCAAACCTTGCTGAAATGTGTTGTGGAACAATGCCCAAGGTCCTTTCAGTATGATAAAAGTCTCCTCTAACTTTGAATCAGAGGAAGACTTTCACATGTTTTTGCATGRTTAAGATAAGCTTGTATTTCTTGGTTGTGCCTGGATTTGGATAGTACTTTTYTTTTTCCTTGCAAAAAATCTTATTTTTGCTTTATGAGACGGGATGTTTTGAAGAGTTTTTCCTGAGTTCTGTGAATTTTATGTGGCAGTTTCCAACTTTTTTCTTTTTTTCCATAAATGAAGAAATTCTCCACAATAATTCTGAATAACATTCTAGTAAAAGTTTCTCTCTTACTAGCCACTCCCATTAAAACTTCTGCTAAAGTCTAACCATTTTTTGTGCTGAGCTTCCTATCAATTAAATGCTTATTTTCAAGGGTAGAGACTTCCATATCAGAATCCTGTTACCAAYGGATTGTCAACTGAAAAATGCAAGGTAAGACAGTGGAGGGTTTGTTTGTTTGTTTGTTTTTCTTTTCAATGAAGTTACTAAAGGTTTATTTGGCCAAAAGCACTAATAGAAATGCTTATGAATTATAATTTTATATCAAATTTGGTAATTAATATTTTCGGATTTCAACTTAACCTTGCAGCAAAATTGTACAGCATCCTACAGCATCAGCRTTAATAAACACTGACAATAAACATTGCCTATATCAAAATATTTTGTTGTTAATTAACTTTGAAACCTGTTGGAATTAATTGGTTGTGTTTATACAGAAATCAATGTACTTGAAAGCACAGAACTGTTCATTTAAATCGGGCTGTATTTATGTGTCACCATTTGGGAAAGAGAAAGATCAGTGCAAAGATCTATATTAAAGCAATAATGTTTAAAGCCTTTCATATTCTTTGCTATACTTCAGTGTGRCCTGGCCTATTCTAAACTGTGAGCAGATGTGATATTAGATAGCTTTATTACATTTTAGGTTGGATACTTAGAACTGCATTATAGTTAACTCTGACATTTTCAGGATACCAATTTCTAAATATTGGTATGTTTTATGAAGTCATATTAACTTGCAAGAATTATGTTGTTGTTTTCAACAGAGAGTGGAGGCTTTCATAGGTAAATGTCTGCTTATTAATTTTTAATGAACTATGGATCATGACATTTGAAGATTTTAAGTAACTGAGTAACTCAAATTTTAAAATACTGTTTACTTCCTTTGTGGTTTTGAGGAAAAACTTTTGTGTTAATGTGTACCAGACTTCCTGACTCTTTCAAAAAATGATGAATCTGTATTCAAAGCGCATGCAAAATATTGTTTGTCTAGGATAGAGTGTAGCTGGCACCTAAAGAAGATACTGCATGGATATCAGCATATTGTAAAGCAGGTATACTACTCTTAAAAGCTTTTGCTGTCTAAATATATAGTTACAGTAATTCTGAAATGCTTATACTCACAAGCTAATTTAAATATGTTTTAAAAAAATCTTCTTTCATTTTGTAACCAAAATTTATTATTWTGAAATGTCTGAGGATTTGTGGGCCAAACTAAAGAGGGATGGATAGATTCCTATAAATATATATTTTTCTTCAACCTTGAAGTTTTGGAGATTAAAATAGAAAAGATTTTGTTAAATGACAGCTGATGTTTGACTGGAATTTTTCTTTTATTCCTAAATTAAAAGAGATTAAACAAGACAAACCAGTTCATAATACAAAGAAGAAAAGTCATCTAAATTGTGAATATATCTAGCTAATGCCATATCATATTTGGCCAAGTAATCTTAGTTAAACTTCCCTGTGAGGAGGAAACTGTGGGGTAAGGGCACAAGCCTGCAGTCAAGTTTCTAAGAAGCCACAGGTGCTGTTTGAAAAGCTGCGTCTCATGGGCTCTGCACCCCTTTGTAGAACAASGGTGGTAACTCCATATTGTCCAAGGGTACAGAGCTGAGAAAACGGAAGCATAAACAGTTCATGTTCAGCATTAAAAATGTATTGTGCAAATTGCTCAACAGTGTTTATTTGTCAATAAAGTTACCCATACTCAGGGAGATTTGTTCTTTAATTGAGCTGTTCAACATACTGGCGTTTTTGCTGGTTTTATTTTYCCTGTGTGTTAGTTAACAACATCAGAAAAATACCTAGTTAGACTTAAACTGTTTACCACCAAAGGTTATGAGATGAAGAAAATGAACTGATAAACTGCTAACTATGTTCTTTCCAGAGGCTGCACAACTCTCCAGATCTTGTCAGTTTTTTGGTGGAGCTGAAAACTATTATGGTAAACAATGTTATATACATAGATCTCTCTCTCTCTCTCTCTCTCTCTCTCTCTCTCTTAATATATTATATATATATATATGGGAGAAGAGGTATTCTTATGTATTTGATTTTCACTTTTTTGTTTTTTTACAGTTTACTATTTTATAGATTGATTATGGCTTAATAAGAGGCAATTTTATATGCACACTGCCTAAATAATATTTGTATAAACAAACAGCCTACAAGATTTTAACTGTCTATTCTCTCTAGAAAAATGCATTGTTTTTGAGGGAAAAAAAAAAAAGTGAGTGATGTAGCTTTGTTGGCTCTAAGAGCCATCCTGTTTGCAGTGCACCTATCATCCAGGTGGAAAAGAAGGCTTTTAATCATACAGAGGGAGAATGCTTCATCAGTGGATTGCTAAAGGTGCTTTCATCTACATGACAACATGATCCACAAATGTAGAAAGCTTTCCTTTCTGATGTCTACTGTTTATTCTTTATGAAAACCTTTTTTTTAGTCTGGGATTATAAGAGTAGCAAAGGTTTGGTTACGAACATGCAATCAATATTTTGATCTCAGTAGAATTTTATTTTGTAGGACGTTGCTGCAAAGAATAGTTGTATTCACACTCAGTTTAGAAATAAAACACAATAACTATTTTTCAAAAAAGCAACAAAAATACTCTCATTACGCTCCTGCTCTATGCTGGGAATGCCTTTGTTCAATGTTGCCTAATCCCTGCCAAGCCAGATTAAGCTAAACCAGACAAAGGCACTTGGAATAAGAATAGGACATAAGAATGTCCGCATGCGACCATTGTGGAATCTTTCATAACAGTTTTGCCCATCTACGTGTCTGGATACAAAAGCCCCGAGAAAATGAGAATATTTTCAAAGTATAATTTGTTCAACATAGTAAAATGTTTCATACTGATYATGATTGTGGATAGAGGGAAAAGAACTACTGAACTACGAAAATGTATGTTTTACTACCATTTCTGTATTACCCGTAAACAATAGAAAAAATCTTTTGTTGGTTCCAAGCTAAATCACAGTGTTTGTAAGGTCATCTTTTTCATAGCAAGGCTAAAAGATTTTGTTTGTTTTTAAAATCTTAAAGTGGCTGTCCTGACTATTTTGCTTATAGCATCACTTTCTTTGTGTGGTGTTTCTTGACATTTTTATTCTCATAAAAATATGTGATATTCTGCTATCATTTTGTAAGATTTTGTTACTGTAGTTGCAATGAAACTTTTCTCTGGAAATCTGATTTTTCTTCTGTTCTCTCTCCTGAAGCTTTTATTGTGTTTTTATAAAAATATTAGCATTTTCTTTGTAGAAGGATAGCTGCTGTAGCTAGAATATATATTTTCAGACCCCATGATTTCCATGTCATGTGATGTGATGCCAGAATGAGGTAGTAATTGGATAAAATTCTGAAAAAAAGTCTGATATTTTAAAACATTTCTGCTCTGCATTGATCTTTCAGAAACTTACAATTGCAATGCTTAAATTGCAATGTTTACAATGTTTAAAAACACAAGCTTCTGTCCTTTCAAAAAAGTTTTTCCCTTCACTTTCTTTTTTGGAATTCTTTTTAAATTGTGGAACAAGTGGGASTGGAAGTGTATCACTGAGTTTTGTGGTTATCTTCGGAAATTATTCAGTAGAATAGCAGCTTGCTGCAGTTCTGTACCGCTTTATGAAGCGTCTGATCGGTGTCCATTCRCTGCACAAAATCCTAAGCTAGAGCAGTGTAGAGGTGATGTAAAGTAATTAGAACAATCAATCATAATAGGCAGTTTTACTGATAATATGTGGCATTGTGATTACAATAGCATCTCAATCCTAGCATTATTTAGTGATTCTAAGATGGCTTGGAAATCCCTCTCCAGTGACTTCACCGTATATTCCATATGGGCAGTGAAAGGCCCTGGATCCGTTTCCTTCCCTCTCCTACACTCAAAACAAACATACCTTTCTCTCACATTTTCAAAATTGCCCTTTTTTTTTGACACTCTTGTAGTCCCAAGTACAATTGTCTGAGATGATATAAATAAATAAAGAAATTGGTATTTGAGTGTGAAGACTATGTTGTCAACATCTGTGGGTTKTTTTTAATTGCAGATGTTTTCACTTCCAGTATCTAAAGTAATTTACCAGACAGCTTCTTTGTCTGCTTTCACTGGAGGCTGTAACAAAGCAAATGCAGTGTACAGTTARTTTTACATAAGCATAATATTTTTGAATGAATTGCAAAAATCACATGACATGAGAGATGAAAAGATATTGAAATCTCTTAATGATGTTTTAATGTTCTTTTAAACAGGAAATTGCCCTAAAGAATACACCAGAGCTGCACATAACAAGGCCACCAGAATACTACTCTTGTCTTGTCAGAGATATAGAAATACTGGGTTGGAATAAGTAAGTTTATTTTATCACTTAAACAGAGATGATCTTTAGAATATCTGGGGGTTTTTTTAGATACATGGATTCAAGATATCAATTCTACTTGTTCAGTTAATTCAGTTAATTCAGTTAATTATTAATTCAGTTAATACAATCACAGCTTCTTTGATTCTGTATTAAAAACACTGCTGTTCTTTTCTGTTTAACAAAAACCTATATAAACAGAAGGTTTATTCTCAATCTCAGATAATTTAGCTGGAAGTTAATGCTACTACTAAGAGATCAGTTSTTACTGATCTTACATGTTTAATATGGCTTTTATTTTTCTCATTTTTCTTCTTTTCAAATCATTTGTGCAGATGTTTTAGTTTTCTGTTGTATAGTGAAGGATAATGATATAATTACAACTGTTTTAGTGAGATAGTTATGCCTGGGAACAAGTGTCTTTAAAAAGCTGTCAAAAAAACCCTAGATCACACGTTTTTTAAAACTTGAATAATTTGCTTATTTCTAAGAGACACTTCTATCTTGCTTTCCATAGCCACATACAAGAAGAGGTAACATGGTTAATCTGAGGAAAGGGTAAATCTACAAGAAAAGTATACATGCATGTAGGTGAGAATTTATGAGGACAGAAATACGAAGGCCGTAGGTATCCAGTTTTCTCACCTGGCTCATGTATGGGTAGCTTTTAATTAATAACATGAAATAAAATTTTGTTTTTAATACTTTTATTTAAATACTTAAAATAGCCCTGTTAATTTAGCTGAGATTTTCTCACTGATGTTCATTACTGAGTATATAGTTCTGCTGGCTGAAGACATTCTTTTCAGTTTTCTCATTCTCAGCTCTGCAAACTTATTAGTTCAGTTTGCCTAAAACTTTACAGTTTTGTTAGCATAACAAATAAATTCTGAGCATGTATTCTCCTCCTCCAAAAAATTAAAAAAAAAAAAAACACAAAAAACAAAGTGGAGTTTATGATTGAATATACCAAGTGTGCACTTCTAGAAGACAATTCAGCAGCTGATCGTGAAACTGTTGTTTCTTCTAACGTGCTCTACATAGAAAACACCCTGATTTTATTACTAAAAGAACAGCACAATGTACTTCTAGAGAGTGAACTTTTAAGGCAGAATTTCACCTGATTTCTTGGCAAGGCTGTTTTATATCGAGGCACTCTGTTTTTACAGTCTGGTGCAGTTGACTCTTCTTGATAAACTTCTGTTGCTGATAAAATCACTATTCAATTTTATGTTGTTATTTAGGGGAGTTGATTTAAAAAAAAAAAAAAAAAGCTAGACTGTATTTAGGGACTCATATGTGAACTATGAATTGAAAAGGGAATAATGACCTGGAGAGGTGATGGGAGGTGACAGCAGACACCCTCTGTAATTTTAGTATGCTTTTAGCAATCTAGTGTATACATGAGCTACAAAGAAGACTCTGTTAGTCAGGACTGATTTAGAATTGCAGGTGAAGCACGTGTATGTGCACATGGGTGTTAAAAYGATCCTCATATGCTCTATGGGCACCAACCAGGCCCGCGTTAAGTCCTGTCGGGAAGGATTGCTGCTCATGCTCTGAGGAACCTCTGGCTTTATTTTCCTGGATTCCTCTTGGGAAAGACCTGGCTTGTCCTGTTCCCCTGGACCTGGTATTTACTTTTTCCTCATGAGTTTTAGGTCATGCTGGAAGTGTACCGGTGAAGCTGATGGTGTCCAAATCTGATAGAATAACAAAAGAAATTTGGACAAAGGAGAATCAAAGCAATAAGTTATAGCTTCTTTATCTCTGAAGTGAGCTAAGGAGCTCTCAGAGATGGTAAAAATTTAGTGTAATCTAATGACTTTTATCTAAAGAATATGTGAAGTTTCTCAGAAAGAAGTTGGAGATATTATCTGAAATGATCTTATGCCTCTTTTGTCATCAACCACTGAAAGAAAAAAAAAACAGTAAAGAAGATTGCAAATGGGCAGGCTACTGTGATTATATAATCACTTTGATACTGATTCTTTGACCTAATTTTGATGCAAAGAGGAGACACGGGTTTTCTTCATTTTGAATAGGTGCACGCAAAAGTCACAGTTCAACAGGTGCCAGAATTGTACCAAAATTCAGTGTTTTCTTCCCAGCAGCTGAGGAATTCAAATGAGGCTGCTTTGTTCCTTTTAAGAAGGTGGAAAGTGCCAGCAGAAACCTTATAAGTGCTGTCTGTGTCAGATGAGCTGGGAAGGGATATGCAAAAAATAGTACTGAGCTAATGGAAAGGGTCTTTTAATATTATCTCATACCCTGACTAGTGAATTCAGTGACAGTGCATCAGGAAGGTAGGATTTTTACTGTGAAAGAATCTGTAGGACTATGTCACTGTCAGGTGGATTCACAAAGACCTCCAGTACATGTGTGAGGTCTGTTCCTGGCCATCATGGTTTTTTGTTTTTTTGTTTCTTACTGTTGCTATTTGTGGAAAAGTTTGAAARGGAAAATGATTTTTTTATTAGAAAATCTCCAGGAAATACATTGTTTGTAAGGAATAATAGCTGAAAGCTCTTGCATTGTTTGACTTAAATAGCTGTTTTGTCTAGTAGTGGGTAGTTGTTGAAGTCAGAAAAATTAAMAGTTGTAGGAGTTACCAAGTTCAAGAGAGTGAACTGCAGTGGTGCAGAACACAGGTGAGAATCTACATTTTTTTTACATTTTTACTCTCTCCAAGCTCAGAGAAAATCACATTTTAGATAGTATACTATCTAAAGTGTATATATATAAAAGTATGCTTTTAAAGATTAATCTTAGAAGCTTTTTTTAAGTACTCTTTACTTGTAGTTTACTTGGAGTGTCCAGACTGTGCCTTGGCTGCTGGTGTTGGGTTCTTTAACCCCAGGCAAGTATAGATGCAGGGRTGAGATGTGGATAATTTTGTTTGTTTGTATTAAAGTTACGTAAAGTGGAAGTATTTTTTCCAGTTACAGTAGAGACGATCTGAATTCTATCTCAATAAAAATAGTTTCTTGGCTGCAATTCAGTTGCATTTTTAACCAAGACTTGTTTTTTCTTTCAAATGTTTAGGGTAAAATTAGGAATGTCAAAATCCCCCCAGGTATCTTAGGACTGTGTAATACTCCATTGCAGTCAGTATTAAACATGAGGTAATGCATCTCTTTGCCCTGTTTTTATTCTTCACTTCTTGCATACTGAGGCCATGTGTTCTAGGGATATAATTTAGTGACATCACCAGGTTGCTGGGCTGATGTGCAATAGTTTTTTTAAAAAAAAAAAAAAAAAAAAGTTAGTGTCAACGAGCAGATGCTCATTTTGAACTCTGATGGCGCTTCTGATCAATCTCGATGTTAAGTTGTACAATAACCTTACACTGTTCTTTATCTTCACGCGAGACTGACATAGTGAAGATGTTCACTAGTAGATGTAAGGATATGTTGGAAACTTTTCCAAGTTGTTGGAATTGATCAGAATATGTAGCTGGGAATTGATACAGTTTACAACTGTATGAGCTTTCATTTCTGTGGGAAGTCAGTTACAAATCAGTGTCGTCTTAAACAAAATGYCAGTGATTATGTCCTAAGTTTTAAAACCTAGGACATTAAACTTTGATGCATAGTTAATGCTTGCTTGGTTGCATACGTACTATATGAAAGTGTCATAAAAACAAAAGGAAATTGCTGTAAATAACTCATCTTGTACCTGTTTCAGTACTGTTATCTATAGAAAATCAATTTCAGAATATGARCCAATATCTACTCAATTGTCCACAATAATAGTATTGATAATAAAAGAGAATTTYATTGAAGAGAAAAGCAAAGAAGAGCAGAAAAGTCTCATACTGTAAGAAACTGCAGAAATGGATCAAAGATTTGACAGGAAGTTTAATGTGTACATAAGTAGAGGCTGACAGGAACATGCTGTGTGTGTCAAAGGTTCCAGTGATGGAAAACTGAAACATAGTGCTCACTGACCACAGCGTGAGCCTTGACACACACTGTAAATAACCCAAAGATATATGACTGCATTAAGCAGTAGACTGGTGTATTAACAGCAGTAAATCTAGACCAGCAGAAATGGTTGGCAGATAGGACTTGCTCTGATTAATATTTCTACCAGACTAATAAGAGTATTGCAGACATTTCAAACTGTGACAGTTTTCTCTTCTCTTCCAGAGTTGCCTATGTGGATAGCGGTCTTAGCACGGTAAAGATAAAAGCTGAAGACTCGTGTGGTCGACAACATCTAATCACACTGAAGCTAAATGCAAAGGTGAATTTATATATGGAGAAAATATTTTAAAGATTCTTGGAAAAAAGGAAAAGAAATGCATTATTTAAATTCATACGGTGTTAGATGATCTCTTTCTAGAAATGCTGGTATATTTTTTATGCAAGCTAATGTGTTTTGGTTTTGGCAAAATGCTGTTATATTGAGTAGAGTTTTCAGACTTYAACTTCATTTAAAATTCATACTATTTTATGGTTATCTGTAAGAATCTTTTCATACGAAGCTGCGCACCACATGCAAAAGCCTTTTATGATATTGCAATTATTTTACTGTATTACAGGCAAAGCCATTTGGGAGACTTTTGTTAATTATCTTTCAGTGCAGAGACTAAACACATAATAAGAGTTATAGCTGAGTTGCTTCTTTAGGAACTCTTACTACTGAAGCTGTAGAGAAGGATTTATGACAGGCTACCTAGAGAAGTGGGGTCCTTATGGTTTAGGGAAAAAAAAAACTTATTTTTAGGTAAAATAATTGACTGATTCTGACAGTGTTTGTTTCTGTCAGACTGTTCCTATTGCTAATTATCCCTATAGCTCCTTAAATACTGGGCTGATTTGTGTTTTGCAAATTTACTGTGCTGTAGTTTGAAGTGGAGCATGGAAGGCTGTGTGAGTTTTTGGCAGCACAAAGTCCTACGGATATTTCCTAGCTTGGATTCCTTCCTGAGGGGAACCAAACTAACGCCATGCTTGGAAAATTTTTACGAAATTTTAACATATCAGAAAGAATTAATGCTTTGTAAATTTTCACATTGCAAAACATGAATCTCTTACCAGAAAAACTGAATATCCAGGCTGTGTGGTGACAGCAGTAGAGTGTTGGTGTTGTCTTCAGAAAATCCACTTGGGGAAAAAAATGTATCCTGGAYGATCACTTTAGTGACTGTATGAGCTGTCGAAATACTGCTGGTTTGTGGTGGTACCTAGTGCAACATTTTGAGTAATAGTCTTGAAGGAATGGAGATGGGAAATGGCAGTGTAAGATGAAATTTCACCTTTSCAGATTTGGTATATTCCATGCTGAAATCTAGTTTTTCATAAGACGATTTTATTTTACCTTAAAGGGACAAAGGATCTTGTGGTTAAACTATTTCATTGTGGAGTAGTTTTAAAAAATAATAAAAGTGTATTTTAAATATACATATATACTTACATTTGCAAGCATACACATGGGTGATGAATGCATAACTAATTTGCTTGTCAGTCTAACTAAATACATTGATGGAAAAGTATGATGTCATGGTATTTAAAGTAAAGGAGCAGTATAAATACACCTCACTATATTATCTGTGTTCACAAGGGAGCTGCTTTTCCATACTTGCTATGACACTGCAAATGAAATGCACATTATTATCCCTAAAATTCCTTTTTAATTTAATGGCAAGTGAAGTACAGTACCATTAGGAACTAGAAAAATACACCCTGCTTGTGAAATACTGCAGGGAGTAATTGCCTTGAAGCAGATCCTAAGCAGCGTAGGTTTTTAGGAATCCTGCAGTTCTGCATGGAAAAAAATTCCCAGAAGAGCAGCATAGTTGAGCTCGGAAGAGATCTCTGAAGATCTTCCAGTCCAACTCCCCCTGCTTGTGTATGATCTCTACACAATCTATTACTAAAATATAAGTGGCTAATTATTAGATTCTGCATGTTGTAATTCGGGTTGTTTCTAGAGGTGTTCTGAGGCCGAGCACAAGGGAGAGCAGCTGAGGGCCTCTTCCCAGCACTCGTAAAAGGTGTCCAGAGGTCTGAAGCAGCAGAGTTTTATACGTCTGTTTTGTTTTATCAGATAACATTTTATAACTATTATTTTGGTATTACGATAATATTATGATATTATGTTATAAGATAATACATATTAATTTTAATTATATTATTGTAGAAAGCAGGTTGCTTGCCATTTTAATACCTCCCCCCCGCCCCAAATTTTAGTAGGCAACTGCAAGAACTTGAGTCTCGCTTAGCAAACAGGATGTTTTGAAGTAATCGTGTGAATGGCTTGGCCTGAGTTATAAAAGTTTGTTAGATGCATGCTCATAAATTAAATGTATGTATTTTCTTTAATAATTGCTTAAATTGTTAGGAAGAATTATAAGATGATTTCTAAGCTGAATTTGAATGAACTGTAATATGAAATATGATGTCTTCGATATGCTCCATCCAAGTATTTTACAATACCATCTCCTTGGGTATCTCCCTACCTTATCTTAYGTAGGATTTCATCTTGCAAGCATTATACTGAACCTATATACAGAATTATTGCTGCATAAAAATTCATAGTTGCTGGCAGTTAGCTGGTGCACGGAAGTACAACATTGTGCTGTTAAGGGAATTTGGCTAGAATGCAGAGCAAAATATGCTGTAGGGCTTCTTTAGAAATAATCCAAAGTTAGTGGAATCTGTTTGCAATCATTTGTTCAAAGGCATCCTATGAAAGAGTGCATAAAATGAATTTACTTACCAGAAAAGTTAGCACATAGTAGGCTAAAGCTGCTGGGGTGGTCCCAAAACTCATCCTACAGAGCGATTGCTGTGTTCTAGCCACACTTTTATATACAGAAAACAAGTTTACCTCACTCYGGCACTGGAGTATATCATGAAAAATAATACCAGCGCAAGAAGAAAAGAAACTAAACAGCTTTTGTGGATAGACATTTTAAAATTGGAACTGTCTCCCACCTAATTTAGATGTTTCAGGTCTCTTGCTGTGTCATTGTTGTTTAATTTGTCTGCCACCGATTTGATAAAACTGTAAAGCACAAGATATTTGAGTTGTAAATGTTGTCTTTGTAAAATGGATTTCTAGCAAAAAAAAAACAGATGAAGGGAAATAAAAAATGCAAGTTTAAAGAAGTTTCTGTGAAATACATAAATCTACTAGATTATCAAAGAAAATCAAAGCAATAGAATGGATGCTTTCAGGAAGCTGTATTTCTTATTTACTCTTTCCAGTAGACAGAAATTGGAAATGAGTGCAGAAATACATTTTGAGTAAAACCAAGATACATATTAAAAATTAAGAATGCCTCCTAAATAATGACACTACCTGGGCCTGGGGAGTTATTTTGGGCAACAGCAGAGTTAAGCTTCATCTCTGTCTTAACTCTTTAATTCTGTGAAGAAACTGAGACTTCTTTTTTGCCCTCTGCCTCCCCAAATAAGATTCTCTAATGCACCCGCTTGGATGGGCAGTTTATTAATATTCTGTTGATATTCTGTTTATTAATTTCTGTAAGTCTGCAGCACAGGTCCCTGCTAGGGTTTGATCAATTGCACTGTACTAAAGGTTAGATTAGACTAAAAGATGCAAGTTCTCAATAGAGAAGCTTTACTGATAAGCTGATAAAACTTTGGATGGCCGCTCTTAGAAAAGAACGTTATTAATTYGTAACTCAACATTTTTTTCTTTGACCAGTTTGTTCCGCAGGATTCACGTTAGGGTGCTGAACTGTAGTGAATTTTCTAGTAAATGGTGATTTTTTTGAGTTATCCAAGTTCTTTATATACCTTCAGTTTTTTAATACCGCTATTTTTCCTTGTCCTCATGGGTAATTCTTAATTTGGGAGATGGGAGTTGTTTGCTTTCATTCTGGGTACAGTAAGCCCTTTCTAAGGAGGCATGTGCTTACTCTGATTACTTCAAGTTTCAAAACCAGAAATGCTGCCCGGAACAGCCCGTACCATTCCGCTTTAAATGCGAATTCCTTCATGGGTCACATGGGAGCTTTTCCTYGCTTCCAGCTCCAGTCCCTGGGGGGTGAGAGTTTTGCCCAGGTAATGGGCAAATGTCCACGTTTTCTTTTAGACAGATAGGGTCAACATGCCAAGAAAGCCACTTTTTCACATTTGACCTTTTTGTCACAGAAGGCTCTTCTTTTTTTCCAGTAAATCTTTGAAAACATTGAGCACATCACAAACTGTGAATTCTCTTCCTCTGGTAAAATCTGATACACAAAAATGTTGAAGTGAAGATTTCTTCTTTAAACGATAATTAATATTTATAACTATTTCTGCAAATGCTTTACATATTTTTCTTTTGAAAGCCAAATTCTCAAGATGCTTGAAGTGCTCACATTTCATTAGCAAATTTGGCAGCTCAGTATGTCTCACTTTAAATCACATTTGATTAATTTAAAAAAAAAAAAAGAAAGAAAGAAAAGTAATGTATTTTTTTCCTTCCCTCAGTATCCTACAGACCCACCAGATTGCCTTGTGGATTTTCCTGTTCAGTTTGCTGTTTCTTGGATGCCCCAGGTAAAATGCTGTAGTATGCATCTTTTTTAATACCTGCAAAGCTATTAAAATATATATGCAAGTTAATCTGATTTTTTTCTGGAAAATACTTGGTGCTTAATTTCTTTTAATTCAAGAAAATAGATTTTACATAAGTGATGGCTTTTCATAATTCTAACCCTTGCCAGGTTTTCTACCCATCAGTAAATTTAGCCTGTCTTTACTGTGTTGCATTTATGTAAGGAGCACGGCTGGAGGTTGCATCAGTCTGGGTTCAGAACGACTGTAAAATTGTGACTGCCGGGCTGCGTGTGCCGCCTCGGATCGCATCCGTGTCGGAGCCTCAGCAAATACCTGCAGGAATGGATCACTGCAAATGAAAAATATATTTATTTCCGTATAGAATTTTTCCTGTAATTTTTTTATTCTTTGGTATGGTTCGGGAAATTTAGGTATTGTTTATCCCTTCGCTTGTACTGGATTCCATATACTGCAGGCAGAATTTTACCTATCATTTCTAACTTTGTATGCATTTTGAATATTACTGTCTTATTAATTTTACAGCCTTGTAAATGCTCAAACAAAACTGGTAGTAAAATGAAGGAGATTTTCAAGTGGGTGAGCATTGTGGTTCCTAAAAGGGGAACAGGATTTGCTTTACATGTCTGCGGCGTAGGATTACGTGAAGTTTTGATAAGTCTTCAATATGTGTGGGTCACCTTTCATGTAAAAAGTGACAGGCTTAACTAAAATTGTGCAATTGCATTATTATAATATAAACTCCTGTGAAAAAGAATATAAATAGATTTCAGGTAATTGATTTTTTTCTGTCTGCTGTTGCCTATTTCAGGTTCCTTTCACTGCTATGGACTTGAAACTTTTTTTTTTTTTTTTTGTATAATAATAGACATGGCTTTATGGCATCCATATTAAAACTGGGTAATTTTCCTTATGGTCCCTGTCTTCCTGCTGGGTTGATAATGTTTTGATGTATTTTTCTTTTGCTCTGATGAGAGGTCTGCTGCTGCTGCTCTGACATATTCATTTGGATGAATAATTATAACTTGCACAATGTCAGGCTGAAGATGGTGGGGTTTTGTGCGTCGTGACAGGCCTAGTAGCCAGTGCAGGTGTCTCACAGCAGGATCAGCAACAGCCAGTGGATTCTGGCTCGGAGGAGACATTTTAGAGTAGTAAGAAATCAGCACCAAGGGCAATGCTGCTGCTGCTACCGTTACAAGTGCCAAATAAATGCAGAGTGCTTCTCAATGACAAGCGCAAGAACATCTACTTATTCCAGTTATATTCTTGTTCTAAATACCAGATAAATGTGCTGGCTCCACGTTTCCGCGCGCCCTGCAAGCTCCGCTTGGCAGGTTTCGTGCGTCTCGATGCTGGTGCCCTCGCATCAGGGTGTTGTTTCTGCACTGCCCACTGCCCACCTGCTTTGGTACATGAAGGTCAGGAGAGTGGGAATTAATGACTAATGAGGTCGTGGAGCCAGCCAGCAACGAAGCAGCCATATAGGATTCGGAAGGTATAGTGATGTGAATTATCCTGCAGTCGTTTTGATAGGAACACACTGAAATTTATCATACCTGTGCTTCCTTTAGGCAAAGGAGCTTCACACGCCTCAGCTTCCTGTGCTCTATATTAATACAGAAAGTTTGGGTAGCTRACAGGAAACTATATTTAGTTTGTGAGGAATAAGCGGTAGTCTGAACGTATTTGAAGGACCATAAATTACTTAGGTGATGCAGGAGATCCCTTGGCCAGCCAACAGTTGTTCACTTTATTGAATTGTTTTCTGTCTACCCAGGGCTCTGGTAAGCTGATGCTTACGGGCTCACGGCCGTGGTTTCCTGATACCTGCTTGTAGAGTTTCTTTAATATGTATTGCAATGCAATTCCCGAATTATGACTTGTATTTTCTATATCTTTTAACTTTGACTTTGTGATACGGTTATATTTTAATTGGTCTGAACGCGGGTCTGTTTTTAACTATTTTTAACTATATTTTAACATTTATTGCTTGAAATCCCACATGAGAACATGGATAAAGCTCAGAACAGTGAAACAGGTATCCTTTTGTACTGGCAACATCAACATTTCTCAAGAAAACCATCGGCACAAAACTCTCCCTTCTAAAACACAGAATGGGGGTAAGATCCTTCTAGAGGAGGAAAAAACATTTGACTATAAAAGGGACTTTTCCCTTAATTAAGAGTTCAGTTATCTCTAAAAATAAATACATGTGAAGGTCCATCTAAGTCTGTATTTGTGGCAAACCTCCAAAAGGTGAAGAAATTCACCTGGCTAATGCTGGGTCTTGTTGTCTACCAGAAGTCATCCTAATTGGCATTAAAGGGCTTTCTTTAGGCAACTGAATTGTAACCTCCTCATCAGAGATGTCGGCCACTTCAGCACTTTAAGAAGTGGCCTGTTTTGATAGGATTAAAGGGGGAAACGCACTGACCATCGGGGCTGCTCTTACTGATGAGTCACCAGGGGAGGAAGGAACAAGGGCAAGTGCAGATGTGCAGGAAGCAGCGAGGCTTGGACAAAGCCACGTGCAGTTCTGTTCTGGAGTTTGGAGCACACCGGAACGTGCCTTTTGGAAGAGGACTAATTAAAATCCTCGCGGTCACATGTGCTGCTCTGTAAGCCCGTCCGTTAACAGGGATTGAGTGTGTCATTCCAAGCCTGCCCATTGTCATCTGTAGAGACAAAGACTGAGCAGATGCATTTCTAAGATTTTCCCTTAAATATTACAAATATTCTTGGAAGCCTTGCAGCATATTTTATTGGAGGCAAGAATTAGCCAAGTATTTAAGTCGCTTATTAATAAGTCATTTATTAATATCGCTTAGCACCTACTAATGGAATTTTTGCGGCGAAGAATTGGCATGAAATTTAGAAACKAAGTTTCCTTTGGGATAAGAGTTCTAGATTCACCTCCCATCTATATGGAATTCCTTAGAATTTATTATATCAATCTCTGTATTAGCAATGTTATCATTTGTCTCTTGATACAAAAACCATAAATATGTACCTGGTTGAGACTGCCWTTTTAGAGGTTGTAGAGTCCTTCTTTAACCCTCCTTCCCCAACAACCTCTCACACTACTAAACACTGTGTTTCTTGTAAGTGACCTGTGAGAAGCATCTTGGTGTGGTTTGCTAGACCCCTACAAAAATGCCTGTTGTCTCTTTCTCTGAGATTCTACTGATTTTGCTAGTGTAACTGCTCATTGCTGTATTTCATGTTAATTCCTAACATTAGTTACTATGATACCAGTTCCTTTAGGTATTATTGAATTCTAGGTTTTTCTTACTTTCAGTATTTTTTCCCTTTTCATTTGTCTTCATTTTTATAACTGTCTTAAATTCCTCTAATTTTCTGTTTTCTTAGGTGCTTGAAATACCTCCCAATTTTATGACAATTGTGAATTCTTTCAGCTTGCTATTTATGCCATTTTTAAGACTTCTGACTGATCTGATAGAATATTTGATTTTCACTGACCAAAATATTTGCTTCAACTCCCGCAGCTGTTGCCATTAAAAGAGGAAAAGTATCATCTCGTGGGAGATATAAAACAGTTTGACCAAACTTTTCTGAAGCTGCTGCTGAGCCATTTGAAAGTTGATATGTTTACTTTTTTTGTAAAATAACAGCTTTAACCCAGTCTCTTCAAACACTGGTTTTCAGAAGCTGATATCACAGATTCACGACCCCCCAATTAACATTGAATTGATATTCAGACCATATTGCAGTTATATTTTGTATGAGTATATAGCAGATTTTTGCTCCATGGAACCTAGAGTGAGGTGGCACTTGGATGCTGAATAAACGCGCTGCAGACAGGGAAAACCRTCCGTATGGAGAGTCATTTATGCTGCGGTCTCACAAGACATCCCTAGTTATATTCCTCATTTTAATTCGGAAAATTTGGGAGCATAGGCTCCCAGATTAAAATTGGAAAAATGTGCAGAAATCTTGAGCRTTTAGAACTGAGATTCTAGATTTGAGATTTAGAAATGAGTGATGCCATCGCATCTGAACGCGAAGCCTTTGGAGCATTTCCATGCTAGCGTTTCCTGCCTCCCGCTGGCAGCTAATTCCTCCGGCATGGACAGCTGATTTTGTCACTATCCTTAGGAGTCAGAAAGAACAAGCAAGGTAGAGATCACAGATTAAAGGAAAGCTCCATTTGTTTGCAGTTGTTTTGAGGGATTGAATCTTGATGATCCTGGAATGTCCTTTGGCCCGCTGGTCACAGAAAGCTGAGGAGTAACCACTTTATTTTTGTTGCGGGTTTTTACAGGTAGGTAGGCAGTTAGTAAGGGTGTAATATGGTGGTAATAGTAATGATGTACTGCATTATGAATGTCTTATTTTCCAAGAATATTGGGCCTRTTTCATACAAATCCTGTTGCAGTTGCACGGTTGTTAGCAAGCAGAGGATAGTTTGTGGTCTTGGACATTATTAACAAGCCTCTTGGTGCGGTGCGGGCAAGAGGAGCATCGATAGCAGGCTGCTAGAAGAACAGTCTTGGGCAATGACCAAAAATTAGCGGGTTAATCAAATAAAAACGAATGTTACCATTTTTATGGTGTGCGTGACAGGCGTGTGATGTATTTAAATAGCTATAGATGCGTTTATGTACATAGCAGGAGACAGCTGGCAACATCARTGAAGCACGCAAGGAAGATCAAATGAAGAGTGCATTTAAAGAAAAAGATTTAACTACCTTTTTAAGGGACATCATTGAAAAATTACAATTAGTATTAAAATTAATTGGATTTTAAAACTTATCTGTGAGTTAYAATCCCTTGATGTTTCTTTTTTTTCTAGTGAAACCCTTTGAATTCCCGAAAGATAAAGATAAAAACGATTATTAGAGGATTTATCTGTATGTGATATAGAAAAATGTAAAAAATCAAAATGGAAAGCAACTGTTGCAAGTACCAGAAAATTATGCTATTAATTTAAGTGTCATCAGAGCACAAAAGATCACATTTCAGGACTGTGTGAAAATTATTAAATATTGGAAATAATAGTACTTAAGATCAAGATATTATACTCTAAGATGTGGTTAAGTGACTGACACTATTATATCACTTCAGGTATTATAAAAGTAACAAAATGCTTTTAAAGATAATAAGCATTACATTTTGAAATTGGCAGTATTCACACTTTTCTGCTTAAGTGCTTTCCTACTTTAATATAATTTAATAATAGCAGGAAAAATGTAGCATTTTATTTCTAAGCTACACCACATCTTTCTAAAATATGTATGCCTAAAATATAAAAACATATCCCATGTAAAATCATAAATACTCTCTGATAAAGAAATATGTGATTTTGCTTCTCCTTTTGTCCGTGGGAGAAAGGAAGTAATTACAAATTATTAAGAGAAACCACGTCAGGTATATTTGTGTGTGTATGCAAAAATACCTCTTTAAGAAGTGATCATTTGTTTTGCTTTTTAGCTTGTTTCATGTCCAAAAGATAAGTGCAGTGAGGTCCTTGTTACACCCTTTTCTTTTTCATTTGAAATGCACTTTGTGACCTCTTTATTGTAATCAAAAATCTTTTCARTCATTTCTAATTCCTCCTGCTTTTYACCCATGCCTTTTTAGTTATGTTCTGTATAAAAATAATGTAAAAATACCTTTCAGTGCTTCCAAACATTTTTTCTAGTTTTGAAACCTYGAACCACCTTTTTTTCTCTTTTTTTCCTAGTTAACTTTCCTTGACTGCTGCCTGTTTTTCTCCTTGTATCTTGACACCTTCACTTTTTTGTCTCTCAGCTTCATCTGTCCACATGAAGGCAGCTCCTTAGTCTCCCTGTGGTCTGTTCATGACAGTTCCAAATTCCTCCACTGCTTATATCAGATTCAAGCTTCCTTCAACTCAACCCCTGTTATTATTCCAACAAAACTCATCTCTTTCCTCCTCTTGCATTTTTYACTTCCTTTCACCTCCTAGTTCTCTAAATCCATAGTCCTATATTGTCCCCTCTGGGCATCTGAACGTTACCAACTCACCTGCTGAGGGTTTTCTCTCCTTAGTCTTTTTCTTTAGAAATAGCTACTACATTTTTGCTCAGTGATAATTTGTGAAACTCCTCTTCTGAATGAGCATTCTGCCTRTTGTCCTGGTAATCACAGATTCTCTGATTTCATCCAGTCCAGTCTCAAATATTGACGCGCCTTGAGTGTAATGCTCCAAGTATTGCACAGTTCCTCCTCCTATCTCTTGACCTATTCAGATGCTTTGCAATATAAGGCTAAGTACCTGTTTTTGTAATCCTTGATGTTGAGACACTAACAATGTTAGGTTATTTTCCTTAGATTATTTGTTTTCTAATCATCTACTTCAATTATGTGGCCATTTCTGAGTATTTCTGTGTGGTACCACAGTGGTGTTGCTCAGCACGAGTATTGCTGGTAAACGTATCTGCACTTGTAGCAAGGAAGTCCAGGTTGTCCTCCCTGTTAAATGCTGCAAAAGTAACTTCTCGTCTGGAAGAAGTCCTGTCAGCTGCCTGTTTTCTAGCCCTTCTCCTCGTTCTGGAGTTATTTTATCCCAGGGTTCCTACTTTTCCTCTTCTAGGGTCAGGCGTGAGGGAAGACACAGTTCTCAATGCCTATTTATAGCGTATGAAACCTTCTTAAAAGTAAAATCCTTGTGCCAGAATCTCTTCTGGGTCTGGAATCATCAACTCTTATTTATATTGTTAAGTTTTTACTGAGGTGATGAAAAATAGGGTGCATTTTCTATCAAGTACATCTGGAAGTAGGAAATCTCTGTAGTAAGAAGCACTCATCAGGAGGACAATCTCAGGAGTTTAATAGCAGATAATAGTGATTTTTACTTGCAATTTGCAGTGGTTTGTGTTATAAGCTATAATGAAAATGGGTAGTTTTGGTCAGTTTTCAAAACAGTTTTCTGAAAAGAATATAAAGCACTGTCAAATCCAGGTCTGGTGGATTTATACATGTTGGAAGTCTGAGCAGAGTAGTTAGTTGTACTTGGAAGTTAGCTGTGCTTGATTTCTCTTTGTTTGGATTAAAAATGCTGTATTACTATGTAAAGATCAACATTTTTGTTACATTAATATATGAATTGTGCATATACTAGGTTTGAAAACTTCTAAAATGACCTACATTTTTTTTTTGATTTTTTCCATATGGCTGTAGGTAGAGATCTATGTAATATCTGYTTAAATTTCTTCTTTTCTTAGAACTCCTTAATAGACATTTATAACCAGTTCCTGGCAGCATTAGAATCACTGAAAGAGTTCTGGGATGCCATGGATGAGATCGATGGGAACACATGGGTACTTGAGCCAGAAAATCCCCCACGGAGCGCCACAACCAGGAGGATTGCAATAGGTAGGAAAAGGTTAGAAGGCAGACGAGGGGTTTTAACACTAAAAGTCACAGTGCTGTTTTGCTTTGCTTATTTAAGAAGATGGTGCCTCTTGGATTTGGGAAAATTGAAGGTTGCACTTGAAAATGATAAACCACACTYCTTACTGTGTATAAAACATTATCATGCCACAAAATGCTGAATTAGTTTAGGATATAAAGTATAACTTTACAGCGTTAAATATAAATTGGAAATTCCTATAGAAAAATCTTGTGTATTTGTAAATTGTGTGAGCGTCAAAGTTGAAGTCTTCTGTAACTCGTGGAAATCAGAATTTATAAAAGTACAGCTCTAAAAAATCCCCATCTCATTCTGTCACCGCTGTAATGTTATTCTTTTGAAAATTCTGTAAGATTAACCTGTCCTGAAAGAGCAAAAGGGGAATCAAAGGCAAGAGAGAGAAAAGGAGTTAAGGAGGCATGTGGAAAGGACAAAGGAAAGAGAGAAGAAAAGAGAGGAAGTTAGAGGCAAAAAGTGTTAACCACCTGAAAAATACTTTAATTCATATGGTCATACAGCATTCGGAGGTCTTAACATAGAGAATAAGGAGTATTGTACTTGCAGAGGAGAAACTTGCCACTGCCATAGGTCAAAAGCACAGGGGGAAATGTTATCTTTGAAAGAAGATTGCTGATTTTCAGCTTAAGCTCAAAATGTCAAAAGTTTGTTGTAGAAATCTGAGAACCGAAGGTTGTTCTGGGGGTGCTGCCTCCTCCGCAGTGCTGGGAGACGCAGGAAGGCCAGAGAGGAAGAGGAGAAGTTGAGTGGTCAGCAAGAAGGCCACAGGTCCAGCCAGACTTGCAGCACAGCTCGGACTTGGTTCTAAGTGTGCTTTGTATAAAAAGCACTGAGAAGGGAAGGGAAGGCTCAAAAGGTTCCTCACGTCACCTCACATCACAGGAGGATGGTAGAAAACACTGAGGTCTCTGTTGTGGATCGCTGATAATCATCAGCTGGAGCTAAACTTTCCCATTTCATTCATTCTTAGTGAACTGGTCAAAGTGCAGGCAAGATCTGCATCCAGCATGTGGATTTTTCTGGCCAAGAGAGAGTGCCCAGGAACTGTGGTCCTCAGAAACAGGCAATCCCAAAAGCAGTTCAGATCCTCAAACCAGGTCCTCTCTCATGAAACAAGTGTGCACACGTGCAAGGGGAGAGCCCTTGAAAGACCCTTAACACTAAAGGATTTCACTTCTCCTTTAAAGAGAGCACGCTGTGCGTTCCTGTTAATTTCACAGTCTGATCTCCCACACATCTTTCCATTTATAAAATTATTTACCATGAGTTTTTAAACCTTCCAGAGCACTTGGAGCCATTTGTCCCCTTTTGAATAGCAGATGCCAAGAGGAGGAGTTGAGGATCTGCCACCATTCAAAATAACGATACACATCGATACTTACTTAGCTTCAGAACCAGAGCATTGCTTGCTCAGCCCAGAGGAGAGACTAACGTACCTCATTTTTCCTCTTACTGTTGTCTTTCTTTGTCCTGTTTTTGACCATAAAAGACGATGAGGAATTAATAACATCTGTACTGTTTTAAAATTTGACAAAGATTTCAAATGGATTGTTTCACATAGCTTGAGTTTGATTATACAGAAATGGAAGTCTTAAGGTTAAGACTAGTCTCTCAGAAATGTAAGACTGGCAATTATTTTAATCACTTGCTATTTTTCATGAGTCTATTGAACTGGAAATACTTAGTATATACTCTCGTTTTGTACAGTTAACTCATCCATCAACTTTTTCATTACTTGTAGTAACAACTTGTTACTAGTAAAAACCTGTAGTAGAAACTTGTTACTACAGGTAACAAGTTACTGCAACCCAAACTAAGTATTTTAAAACTGCTGAAAAAGTTAATATTTCAGATTTCAAATAGAGCTTGGTTGGTCTCTGCCTGACTGCAAATCCCTGTTTTTCTCCCCGTAGGCAGCAACGTGTCRGTGAACGTAGAGGTGGATCCGAGGCATCCCACCATGCTGCCCGAGTGCTACTTTCTTGGCGCAGATCACGGTAAGGCAGCAGCCATCCAGTGCAAGTCTAGTCTAGTCAGCCATCTAGTCTAAGCTCCGTCAGTGTCTGGGGATAAGAGCTACTTAGAGAGCCAGAAATTACTAAGATGAATCTGTGCATACTGGGGTTTCACAGAGTGTATGTTGATTTTTAAATCAACACAAGCTAAATTCAAGGCAAGCTCTTTTGCTGTGTCAGTTTGACAGTCTTCCTTTTTTTCCAGTGCTTTCCTAGCCCAGTTTAGGGGTAAAAGCTGTGTCCTACAGATGTTCATATTGATGACTATCCAATCATTTTTTATATACTTAAAAACAAAAAAAAATCACTTCACTTGCCCTGATAATGTCTGGGAGCATTTCTGGAGTGTTTTGCTTTGTTTGACACAGCTTTTTACCCTCCTTAACAGAAATAAGATCATATGTTAAGAGTATGGATTTCCAAAATTGATCACTTGGCACAGTAATCAACGTAGGTGCCTTAAATTGTTAGCAAATTCTTCCTCTTGAGTGCAGAAATGTAAGAGATGGAGCTAGGAGGAAAGAGGCCAGAGAAAGGGGGATCCTAAAGATATTCTAACTATTTATGTACATTGTTTGCAGTGGTTAATCCTTTGAGAATTAAACTGAACAACAACATGCACTTGTGGTAAGCATCCTTCATAACAGATGTTTGAAATTAAAACTCTGTTTGCTTCTCCTTGCCTTGACTCTTTTTTCCTCTCCCCATCATTTGCAGGGATCCAGAAATCAGCCTATTACAAAACTTGAAAGACATCTTAGAAATTGATTTTCCATCTCGTGCTGTGTTAGAAAAAAGTGTAAGTTGTTTTTGTTAATGATCAGTTGTTATTTCTGAGTAAGTAAAATTTAAATAGCCGCTTTCTAACTACTAGCAGAAATAAGAGACTTAGAAGAGAGGTAATTGGATTAATACATTGTCATAAGGACTTCTGAACTTCAAGCAACAATTGTCAGAGCTTGTTAACCTTTGATTAGAGGTGCACACTTTCCTGTGGCCTTCATTGTGAAGCCTGTTATTAATCGCCTTACTACTATTAAAAGGGAAAGAGGAAGTTTCAGAGTGGCTAATGAGATGTGGAAAATCCAAACATTCTGTTACAGATGTTGATGAGTTACCATTCTAATTAGGTAGAGCTGCTTAGAGGGGACAAGAGGCCATCCAAATACTGCTGCATTTCAAACAAACTTGGAATTAATTTTTGACAGTGCTGTACCACTAGATTACTAACTTGGTTTTCACTTGGGAAATTTTTATATTAGTTTCTGACTGTGCACTCTTGTGTCTAATGTCATGTGTAATGACAAAGCGTTTTCTTTGTTTAAGAAGAAGAAACTGAGGCCCAGCTGAATTAAATGCTTCTCAGACTGGACATAGTTCAGGAAGAAAATAAAACTTTGCAAAGGCTTCCAAATCTAAAACTAATCTTGCTCCTCAAAATGATGCAAATAGGTACTTGAAGGCAAAAAGAGTTAGAATTAATTACTAAGTAATAAAAATTGCAAAACCCRAGGCTCTGCGTTGCCAGGCCTCTTTTCCCTTCCCGTCCTCCTGTAAGCTGACCCGTGGTGTTTCACAAGGATTTTACGAAGGAGTGTGGGATCTGCTACGCCTTCCGGCTGGATGGCGCCACCCCGGATCACGTGTGTGACGAGCCGCGCTGCGGGCAGCCCTTCCACCAGGCCTGCCTCGCCGAGGTAAGTGCTGCTAGTGCCCCCCACTCGCTTAGCTGCTGCACACCTCGCACAGCCAGCACGGTGCAGCTCAATTCAAGTTGAAGCAGAATTTTGTCTAGGAATTGGTTTGTCTTCTAAGACCCAGCTCGTAAGTCAGCTCACTAGAGAGAGGGAAGTTGCCCCAGTTGGCGTCCGTGCAGGATTTAACTAGACTTGCATCGCTGGCAGATGTTTATCAAGAACTCTGTAAAAAACTTGTGGGGGGGACAGACTGTGGGGAAACTTGGCTTTAGACAAATGAGAAGTTTAATCCAGTGATTGCTGTTGCAGTGGCTGCAAGGTCTTCCTTCCAGCAGACAGAGTTTTAATGTCATCTTTGGTGAATGTCCATACTGTAATAAGGTAAGGAAATGTAATGTGTGTGTGGTAGTAGCTTAGGCAAAAGAAAAATTGTAACAAAAGCTTGAGCAGGATAAGACTTCTGACTTCCTATTTTTATTCCAAAAGACAAAATAAGAATAAAAACATTTTGAGGAGGAATCCCATACATTCTGAATACCATTCAACTAAAGATGTACTGCAGCGGAGAGGCTGAAGCTGGCTAGAATTGAGTTCTCAAGATGAATTATCAAGAATAGTTTTTGCTATAGTGTTGTTATATCAATGGGCTAGCACTCATGCTATAAATAGCCTAATAAAACTAGTTTAGTGCATATATAACTTAGTTTGGATTTGGAAATTTTATAAGAAATAGCTTTTAAAAGATATATATTCATAGTAATATTTTACAAAAATATTTTCCAAGCCCCTGACACTGAAGACTTCTATGAAGAAACCTTGAAGAAAAGAAAAACAGCTTGATATGAAACCACTGCACTAAAAACAAAAACAGTTGAAGAAGTCACATCAAAGAAAACACAAGGAAAGTGATATTAATAACAGAAGTACAACTATAGTTACACTGTAGCAGTATATTTCTCCAGTAAATCTAAACCCAGACCTAGTGGCTTTACACGAACCAGCGATGCCAGAGAGGTTTTCTTGCAAAGGTGCCACCTCAGCTGCAGCCACGCGGTTGTCTTCCCAACATACTGCCTGAGGGTGGAGTTCCCTGCCCGGGTATCTCTGCAGGCAAACAAGACAAACAAACAAGAAACACCACAAAGAGTTTAGCATTTGCCTGAGTAAGAGCTGGAGCAGAAAAGCAAAGATGCCAAAGATGGCATCTGGAAAGCTTGCTCCGGGAAGGCCATGCTGTTTGGCTAAAGCCTTAACTCTGGCATTTGCATGATTTTCGTCAGGATTATTCCTTCTAAAATACATTATGATTTAGCCTTTTAGGCAGCAGTACCCTATGTTTATTACTGAAATCAACAACTGATGTTCCTGTATACCTCTGCCCTGTGTTCCCACAATACATTATGGTATTAATACATACAGGATTTATAGAGTTCCTGCGAATAAGTTTTAGCCTGGAAACCTGGGCAGTACTCAGGGGTTGGATTGGCTGTTTCAATTTGCTGCATTTGTTGTATGCATTTTTTTTTTTTTTTTGTATTTTATAATGAAACTGAATTTCCAATTCATCACAAATGGCAAAAATACGCTGTTACCATTTTCTGTTATCCTTGGTCAGTTTTTTCTTTTTAAAGTTTTCAGAAGCACTGGCATCCTTTCCTACAGCTCTGTTTCCTCCCTATCCAAGATTTCAAACCCCACCTTTTACCATACCTGTTACTCTCCCTTAGACAAATTTCTGAACTTTCATTCACAGACTTCCCTCTGTTCAACACCCTATATTCCAACTGGAGCTTGAAGGAAACACACCTTGGTTGCATGGCTGTACTCAACCTAAATGTATAGGAATATGATACTTTGCAATAAAATAGAAAACAATCTGGTATTTAAATGTTGATGGACTCAGCTTTGTTTCTTTTCTCCCTTTGTGAGGGCATCCCTCTGAATTTTCATAACATCAGTACTGCAAATTCTACTTTATATTTCCTGTGCTGATCTCTGTAATTATGGGAAAAGGAAAAAGAGGAAGCTGGCACTACAGAATACACTCCATCATGGCCTTTTTTCCTTCTCCCGTTTCTGATTTGAATATCTTAATTTTAATCTGACTCTCCACTATTGTGCGTAATAGTGGATGAGTACTACAGGCCTCTTCTACTTAGTCACAGCATTATTAATTATATTGAACAGTGGCTTTTCCTTCTGAAAGGCGAAAATCAAAACACACAATCTAAATAGCAGACCAGTGATTTGTCCCATTTCTGCTAAATGTCCTTTTTTCGGGTTCCCCCTGAGGGTGAGGGGAGCATAAATCCCCCCTGGTGCTTGCTGTTCCATGGGACAAGGGGGTTACCAGGATATCAGCTGTTTTCCCTGCCTTGCAGTAGGAGACCCAAATATGCCTCTCTTTCCATAACCACCTGCTATTTAGGGCTAAAGTAAGTGCTCTAGAAAGTATACAGGAATTATGGGGGTGAAAGGAGTTATTAATTTCAGTATATTAAAAAATAATTTGCTAAYGGAGGACTATCAAGTAGCACGTAAAAGCAAAGTCTTAATTGCTACCTGCAGGCTCTAGCACGGCGCAGGCCCCTAGAGCCTTTCCGTGCGTGGGGGCGGTCGGGGTCGCCACGTCACGGCCGCGCGCGCCGCCTTTCCTGCTTCACTCGCCTGCCTGGCACGGGAGGCTCCGGCAGTGATGGGCAGGCTGCCTGAAGCAAAGCATTTGGGATTAATAATGAAGCGCTCTCTCAAGTTTTCGTTTATGTACTTAATAACTTGCTATATGACCATGATTTCCTTCTAGTCAAGTGAAGCAAATAGGGCAGTTTCCATGTTAGCATAGATGTAAACCCCACAGAAAGAAAAGGAAGGAAGGAAGAGACTATGGTTATTAAGATGTACTTTGCACTGTGTTATTTTTACTAAAACATTGAAGGTTTTTTCATTCCCTAGAAAGGCAGAGTTGCAAAGTAAGCCTGAGTATATGCATTGAACCCTTTTGTGCAGGAATTACCAAAAGTAGTTGAGCTGGGTGAGTTAGTGTTTAAAATCTTTGCATTAAGAAGTCAAAATTTAGGACTAYTGTTTTAAGAATTCAACTACTCAATTAAAATGCTATCAGCTTCTGTGCTACTAAGAAAAGGAAACTACTGAGGGAAGTGTCCAACAGAAAAGAAAAAAACAACAAAAAAAAAAACCCAGTAACTGTGAAAGGAGACTGTTGTTTCTACCTTTATGCCAATACTTTCATCTCGTGGACAGATAACACCACTGCACTATTGAAAGTGCAGTGCCTTTACTGCCACACTATAGAAAAAAATGAAACAAATTTTAGTTTGGAAACAAACATCTATTTTCTTTGTGATTAGCCAGAATCAATCACAGAACGATGAAACAGTCGGAAGGGGCCTCTSCAGATCATCCCGTGCCGCCCGCCCTGCTCAGGATCTGCGCCCGCTAACRTGCCCTGTAGACAGCAAACCTCCAGCTTGCAAAGGGGCACTGGAGGCTGCTTGAAGCAGCTCCGCTTTCTTTTGGGATGGGTCCTGCCCGTCCCTCACCTGCTGTCCCTCAGGCTGCTTGGTCCCGTCGTTCCATTCAGGCGGCTTCCCGGGAGCCTGGAGTTTTCTGCGCGTTACGGGAGCACGGGGCCTTCTTGGCAGCTCCGCGTCGTCAACCTGCATCTCGCTTAGCTTCCATTCTGCTGCTTGCAGGGAAGGCTTTGGGGCAGGAACCTGTTGATAGACACATGGTAATTCTGGACCCTGAAACAAACTCAAGCGTGTTGACAGTTGTCACAGGCACCATTCCAATCCTTGAGTCTGTCAGGTCTCAGACAAGCAAGGCTGGCGCCCTGTTTGCACTTGTTACTTAGGCTTCACCAAAAATACTGCCRTTTAGGCTTGGAGTAATACAGTCCAACAAGCACGTGACAATTCCTGTTGGGTGTAACTTAGGGTTTAGGGACGGGCTCTCCTTCCCTTCTCCACCCCAAAGGCAGGCACTGAGCTAGCGAAGCCGGAAACCTCCCCAGGGACCCCAGGAATTACTAACGATAGTGCCCACATCCTCACGTGCAGAGGCTCTGCTTGGTGCAGCGTCACGGATTGAAGCGGCTTCTCTTCAGCGTGAYGCCGTCGTGCTGCTGTTGCCCCAGCACAGGGTTTGCTTTGAGAGCTGCACTCTTCACCTTGCATCCTTTTTTGCTTCGGTTGGACTGGTTTTAGGGCAGCCTTCGGTGAGCGGACCTGTTGATGTATGGTTAGCAATTCTGTATAGTAAAAAGCCYTCCATTTTTGACAAACATAAATGTTTTCAAGTTCAGTACCAAAAATGTAAAATGRGAGATGATACAATCTCTCTCCAAAGATTTGGTTTTAACATTTTAATTAGCTTTAAATATTTTCTTCAAAATGTACAAAAAACCATGCTATATTTGGGAAAAATGCTCGGTTATAAACTTGGTTATAAATTTGAAAGCCTTCATCAATAACCCTTAATGAGAACAATGCCAATATGTCACTGTATCATTATTCTGGAGAGCTGAAAATATCCCTTATCACTGGAATCAATCAAATGCAAAACTGTTTAAAATAAGGTAATTCCTAAGTCCTTCCACTCAGGTAATTCAACTTGGGAGTGAAGTCTCGTGCACTTTTGCAGTCTTCTCACATGTACTGGGAGATACAGTGTGACTAGTTGCAGGAGTTAATGCAAGGGTTTTTTCCAGTGCTGCTCTAAGCACCAAGTATGAAATGATGTCTGTTTTTGGCTTTTGTAACTTGGAAGACAACTGTAGCCAAAACACAGGCTGTATGCCACATGCCTTTGGTACTTCTGGCACGCTAATAACTCTGTAACTGTAATGTTTGCATATGGTCCTCGATGCAGCAGCTGCAGCTGAATGTAGCAGCTAAAAATGAAGTAATAAGCTTCTTTTTGTACTGAAAATTAAATGCAGACAGGAGATAGAAACTGCACAATCTAAATACTGTTGAAAATGCTACTGGGCATTCGTATCTATTGTTTAAGCCAAAGGACCTTTTAAGAACACAATCCCTAGCTTTACTCTGTGAAAATTATTCGTGTTTGAAAACATAAAGGTGTGTCTGTTTTGCGTCAGTTTTCAAAGGGTCCCGCTCCGGCCGCGCCACCGTGGGCAGCTGTGAGAAAGGGCAGAGCTGGGCGAGCCTGGGAGCGACGCGGCACCCGAGGCCGGACCCGGCGCCGTGTTTCTCTGCGAGGCTCCGCGCTGTGTCGAGCGGCGCCCCTGGCATCGGCCCCTCGCGCCCCTGCTTTAGGTCACGGGGCCGCTTTCACAACAAGACTTGCAGCATTTCCGAAAATATTCACTCTATGCYTTAGGATCACCATAGTCTGTACGCACAAGAATTAAAAACTTGCATCGATTGCCCTTTGTACTGAAATGCACAAGAAGTATCTAGTCAGCTGGCCTGCCTGTATTTCATTTGGCCATTATCCTGGCACTTTCACTGTACAGGAAAAACCTCAAAGTTTTATCCCGTGCCAAAAACTAGTACACACATTTGAGAAATAAGTCCATGGTTTATCGTGTGTTTGGTGTGCAACTGAAACAAAGAGGCAGGATGCAACCCGGGGCATCCCTTCCATGTCATTTCCAGATCAGATTCACACACAGTATCCTGAAACCCAGGATTTGAACCAGCTTTGACATCATCTTCAGCAGGGACCTCACTGACATCATCTCTTTCCTCCACGAAACCGGTGCAGGCGCAGACAAAGAAAAGGCAGTTGGAGTCCGATGCTATTGAAGGGAGGCAACAGTGCAGAGCTTTTACTGGCTCCCACTATTCTTAGGTTGCCTCTGAATGGGAGAAGTGGTCAGTGAATAAAAGTAGAGATGGAAACCAAGTGCAGAGAGGAAAGATTCCAACTGCAGATAAATACAGAGAGTGCAATAGGGAGAGACAGTGGCAAGTGCCTCCCTGTCACCAAGCACTCGTAGTCAGGACTGTGGCATCAAAGTGCACCGGCCTTGAATGCGCGAGGACCGGGAGCCACAGACTGAAAACCAGATTTTCTTAAAATACCAGGAGACTTAAGGAAAACTCTGTCTGCTTTCCTTGCTTTTTTTTTTTTTTTTTTTTAATTCAAGCTAGTAAAAAAAGCTTCATCAAAGTGTTCCTCAAGTCTACTCAATAATCCTGGAAGTCTTTCCATAGCTATTAAAGGAGCATAGCAGTGAATATGTGAAAAATTTTCCCCATAGCAGAACTAGCTGATGAAACCCACTGCAAAAACAGGTTGGGGCATTCTTACTACTCCAAGAAACAAGACAGACAACAGGAAAAAAAAACTGTTTAAAAAAGTGGTGCTAGGTACCCAGATCTAGTACTTTACAGGCTCTATCTGATCTTGTTATTGGTCATCAAAATGATTCCTGCTTGGGTGTAAGGGGCAAAATGRGTGATAACTTTTTTAAGGAAATAAGTGCTCTGTTGTGTGCCCAAATGGGGAAGCAGCAGCTTCACTCAAGGTAGCTTTCAGTATCTCAGTAATCAAAGATTCTTCTGAATCAGAAATCCAGMCAGATCAGTCAGGCAAATTAACAACTGTTTTCAACAAAGTTTAAAAAAAATATATACAAACTAAAAAAAAAAACTTCTCAAATTAGTGGTGATTAAGTGGTGACCATCATAGCAAGGGAGACACTGACACTGAAGGAGCTTTTGCTACTTTCAGTTTTGTTAAATGAAGAAAAAAAAAACCCACAGAAGTCAGTAAAGCAGCTAAAATAAGTATCTGTAATTACCAAGATCAAAATCCAGTGGCTTTTTATTAAACATGAACTTTTGTTCTGCCTTCTGTAATACGTAAATAGTGCTGACAATTGGTTTGTGAGGCACTTGCTACAACAAAATGTAATTGTATCATGAGAGAAAGGTGACAATCAGGAGATCATGAAAAAATTACATATTCTCACTGGTGGTTAATTAGCCATGCAAAACCCCCTCAAACAGATATTCTCTTCTATTAGGAATGATTACTATGCAGGCCTACAGATGTCAATACCACAGTCATTCAAATACTTCTTTCCCTACTAATTGAAGGTTGTAAAGCTCTGGTGCCAAGGTTTTGCTTCCAAAGAGCTAATTTATGACTAGAAGGATATTTTATGTCTTCAGTTGCAGCAGCTACAAAACTCAGCAAATCAGAACCATCTGTGCACTGATACTTGAATCACCATTCATCTAGCAGCCTATCAGTCACATTAGTTTGCATCCTGCATTCTTGGCTCACGTACACTTCTGATGGTCCAAAGTTCATAAGAAATATTAAAAATGAGTGGTACCCTGACCCTGCCTTATTGCACACGCAGCAGCGCAAGAAACAGGGCTTTTGCGTATGCGTAGTCTCAAGGCAGAGGTATTACGGGACTGACATTTCACAGCAGGTCCAGCAAGGCTGCTAATTACATCAATCTCCACTTATTAAAACGAGGTTTTATTAACTGTATGGTTTCAGACTTAAAAATACAAAAGGAAAACAGAACCTGATAGCTGTCAGCTCTGAAACTGTGCAAGTACATCATAGAGTACCGCATACCAATGAAACAGTTAAATGCTGGAGTAATACATCCTCCAGATGAGTGGCCGTAAGAATATAAAGACAAATAACAAACAGTCCGAAGGCAAGAATATGAACTAAATGTTTCCGCTAATAATGGTCACTTTGCTTCTAGACTGGYCAAAGAGAAAAACCTGGCATTCAGGCTCTCGTCTTGAAGACGTTAGGGAACWAAGTCCTTGTTTCCCCATTATCCTGAGAGGCCGGTTCGCCACAGACCTGCTGCTTTGAAGGGAGAGGCTGCAGGGCAGGAGGACTCACGACAGCTCCTCCTCCGTACGGTTGACGTCCCACTCCTCAGCAGAGCCAGGGAAACAGGATTAACAAACACGGGGTACTTGAGGCACACGAACTGCTGCGTCACTCTCATTTGGCACTGAAGCTGTTCCTCCCCTCACAACAGGAGAGAGAACCACCCAGCAGGAGATTCCAGACAAGAATCCCAAACCGCCTCACTTACTTGTGGCATTTTGGAAGCACGATGATACGGGGCGCATCCTGCGGTGGAAAATTCCAGAGGGCCGTCGTAGCAAGTTCCACTTGACTCTAGGCCATCCAGCAGGATTTGCTTTAGCACTTCATACTTTGGCTTTTCATCATAGGCTAAACCAGAAACACATGCCAAAAACTCGGCTATTTCACCTGTGGAGCATATTTTAARTGTAAATGTCACTTTTTCTGGACATAAAACTTTAAAAAGGTTTTAATTCCAAAACGGATGCCAATGCTACACTGCCAAACGAGATGACAAAAATCTCAGCTGAAGACAACAGTCAAAATGCAGAACTGACAGTATCCTGTCTTTCAGCGATGGGAAAAGCAAAACACAAGCTTGGATAAACCAGCTAACCTTTAAGTGCTATGTCCTGTTATAGACATGCATTAATTTGTATGCTACTGAAGGCTAGCCCACAAGCATGACAGCTAAATCAAAATAATTTCTTGACACACAGTTCATTCTAAAACAGGAGCAGTTTATATTTGGTAGATTATAACATTCTTCTGAACACCGATCACTCTCAATAACAGTATTTTAATCAGCCTAGCAATTGTACATTCAATGATTTGAGAAAAGCAAACTTTTTTTTTCTCCATCTTTATACCTAAGGTTTGGGCAAAAACTGATTTTGAGCATTAAGTTCTAATAGAGCAGCATTATTTTTGCTATCACTACTGTATACTTCCAGAGAGAGGAAAGCTGCTGGAGTGCACAAGCAATGCTGTTAGGAAAAGCATATAGAGAAAAAACATCTGTTGGAGTCCCACAAGTGAAGTTTTATTAAATATACATGTCTATTGTAAATGCATCTTATGTAATACACCAGCATTCCAACAGTTCAAACACGCACACTTCATGGAAATAAGTGAAYAGAGCAAAACTAGGTAGCGCCTTTGAGGGAGTATGAAGCTTGGTGCTTTCCGTAAACCAAAATGTTTTTTCCTTTGGTTTCTTGTGTACTCTTTGTGGGTAGGAAGCACAGGATAAGACAAACTATCCATTCATTTGTTTTTCTAACTGCTAATACACTAAGAATAAACCTCCATAAACAGTTCCTTACTACTTGCAGAGACCTACGTTTCTGGGACAGTCAGTCACTCTTTCCTAAACTTGTATCAGTAAGTGTCAGTATTAGACTCCATTCTCTGCTGCAGGGACAGTGTTCGCATTTAATAAAAGAAACTACCAGAGTCCAAGAATTAAGTTATTAACATCTATGTTTAGAAAAAAAATAAATAGCTGGAGGAGGGGCCCTTTCTGCTGGCAATCTGCTTTTTTTCTGGCATTGTGGGGGTAGCATTAACAAGGAGGGCAGCATTGGAGCCACCAGTGCTCTGGTTGAACCCCATGGCTCCAGCTGCCCTCTGGGCACAGGGCAACAACCAACAGCCAGGAAAGCCCGGGGGGAATTTGACTGTGCTCAGATATGTGACCRTGTGGCACTCACTGCTGATGAGACAGATCGAGACTTCTACCTGCCATAAAGCAGGTAAATAGCAGGTACCTGCCTCTAGAATTCATGCAACAGTGACCAGGAATTCACCAGTAAAAATCCCTGCAAGTTAGAATTGCTRAAAGTGTGGTAAGCTTGATGAGAAGGGTCTGATCCCTGTCCACTAAAGTCAACAGAATTATGAGTTCAAGTAAATTGCAATCTTAATTGACRAGTCTGATGTATATAATCTCACAAGTATTACATAAGCACCACGTTATCAGCTCAATATAGCTCCAGTGCAGATACTGGAGGCTGAATTCTCCTGCTGAATGCACCCAGAGCAAGAACCAGTCTGCTGTACTGCCAGATCTTACCCAACAGGAGAAAAGAAAGTCATCCCAAATGCTCATGAGGTTGGTGCATGTTGTACTATGCRTTACCTTAACACCACACTCGATACAGCACATCTCCTTTGGCACTGCATATGGAGATTTCTTTACCAATTCCCTTCTCTTAAGGTTTAAAGCCCACTGTCACCAGCAAGCTCCAGTACCTCGCCCAGCCTGTAGGAAGAAGCCCAAAGTGAAACCTCCTCCCTGGTCCCTTCCATCTATGGCAAAGAAGTYGCAGCCACCTCCTCCTCACGATTTAACTAACACAGCAGCTAAGCACAGGGAGACAGAAAAGAAAGGAAAGTTTAGGGCAGGAGAGAGGATGTGGACAGGACTTCAGAAAGGAACAGGACAGGAAGAGGCTGAGAGCCAGGGTAGCCCCTCCAGGCTTGCCCTAACGGAGGCACCTGGTAGGAAAGTCCACATGCAGCTGGCTCAGATACGAGAGAGGAGAATCCAGAAGGGGATGCCAGACAAAAACCCAAGGCAGAAGCTAGTAAAAAGGTCAGGAATAAGAAAACACATCAGTGACAGTGTCAAACAGGCATTAGAGAAGAACAAGAGGAAGGGCCAGAAAGGCTCAGCTAGGATGGATGGGAGAGCTGGACAGGGAATTCTCAGCAGCCCCAAAGACTCCTCTTGGCCTGCACTCACCTGCCCACCTGGACCCCTCYGCTCCTGCTTGTCTCAAGGCTGTTTATTCTGCAAGGCTTGGTGTGCAGGGGGATTTCCAGGGGTCCCAGAAGAACAGTGTCTGCTTGCACACTATAGCTTGCCCTAAGATCAGAGCCCAGTAATACTACTTGGACTGAGGCCTTTTCCTTTAGGGTGCAAGACTGGCTGAKGAAGTTCATTTGTTCATTTTGTAATAATTCTGCTGTTCTTCTGCTCCCCCCAAACAGAGAAAGGCATTTAAGTGCTTTCCACAGCAGACTGAAGCACTGTGTGGTAGGCACTGTAAGCAACTTACTGCATTTACTTCCAGAAGATTCCCATTCCATCACTGAATGCGGGAGCTCATCCAAAAGTCTGAAACAACAYGAGAAGGCAACAGTTTAATGTGGTTGTGCAGCAGGTGATCCTTCAATTTGGCGTCTGGGGGGACCGCAAATCTCAATTCCAAAGGGAATGGACCAGAACGGCCCCCTAGGCAGCGTTTGCACTTTGTGACAAGTGGAAGCCGGGACAGGACTACTTAACATGCYGTTACTTGGAAGTTGCTACATCTTTTTACTATAGGAATTTACTGTAGCAAAATTCCCTTTACTAAAGGAATTTCATTTCCCCATATAATAAACAGAGGATTAAATCTCAAATATTGCAATAATGACATGGTTTATGAAAAAGGTAATTGAGTGCTTCTTGTGTTCTTCCCAAGACTCCTGACCATTCCCCTAAGCACAACATCAGGCTAGATGGACCTTTAGTCTGACCAGGAGCTGCTTTTCAGCATTAGAAATAAAATCTAAGCTAAATTAAAGGAAAATATGTATGGTTAAATATATTTCATTTCCCCCAAATTGAAAATCCTAACTCAAATGAAGCATCTCCTCCAATTATGGCATGTCACAAGAACTTCTGAAAACAAGTTTACCAGCAGGAATCCTTAAGCCCTGCATTTCCAGTGCCCRGTGGCCTCAACACTCCATTATTTGGAGTTTCACCTAGAAAGAATCACTTAAGAAGTTGCGGGGCAAGAGGAGGCAACTGGTAACAACAGAATGTGGGGTCCTGTTCCGCCTCCTGCTTTTCAACTGCATCCCCCTTCCCAGCTGCCCCAGTGTCTTCCCCATCACAGTCATAGGGTCTCCACAGCAAAGGGCTGCTTGGAGCAGACCTGCCTGTGCTGGTAACTCGCTAACTCAGAGGCCCGCGGATACGTACATGGATCCTGGTGCCTGCTTCTGGCTTCCTAAAAGAGGAYAGGCCCAGAAAAACCAAGGTAAGGAAGAGGGGAGGGCCTTAGCAGCTTGCCTAAAGCCAAGGAACATAATTTGTTACTCTAAAAGGGACTTTCTGCTAAAGGGAATCGCCGTCACTTTCTGTGCATCTCCCCCCTAACAGCTCCTTGGCCGCCTTCTGGAAATGTGCAAGCAAAGGGTTAACCCAAGGGAAGAATTAGTGGAGCAGCTTGATTGATTAAATTGATTTAACATTGAATTGCATAAGTGTTACCTTGCAGGGGGTTGTGTAATGATCAGAACTTCTAAAGGAGAAATATTAAACATAACATAGGATGTCAACATTTACAGATGCAATCGGCATTATCCGCAGTCTGCAGGCTAACCTCTCTCGCTGCTCAGAGCCGATGCCACACTGAATTTGCAGATTGATTTCCGTGGAGCAGCTCTCCCTATTGTGTACCTCTGTTGTGACTTGCCCTACTTAAAAGTTTGCCGCTTGCTCCAGTTGTGATGATACATTTAAGGATAACTGCTCTTCTGTAGATCCTTCTACAGGCGACGCTGTACTGCGTGCAATTAACTCTCTCAAGTCCCAACTGTGAAAGCAGTGAAAGAAAACACTCACACGCTCTGCGGCGTTAGTTAGCTCTAGCRAGTCATGCTGAGAAAAAGAAAAGATTTAAGCAAGTTCCTTAGTGTTTTGGTGCTTAAATGTTTATAATGGCAGTCAGCTTATATGGCATTAAAAACCTACACCTGAAAAATAGATATTGAATATAAAGGTGAATAAATTAAATGCACATGTGAAAGAAAACTTTCAAAGGCCTTTTGCCCTGTGGTTTCCACCAAGCACAAATGAAGCTGAATGGCCATCTCCAGGGTCCCCCTGCGTGTGCAGTATCAGCTGTACTCTTGTTCACACCATTTCTTTTAAAATACGGCGTGTTAAAAGATATGTAGGAAAGGAAATATCTGTGTATTACATCTTTATCGTCACATCTCCAGCACAGTAACATACATAAACATGTGCAAAATGGTACATATGCATGCAGAGTTTGCATTTTTAACAGCTTCTAATATCTCCCAATTAAGGAAAACTGTTTTAGCTTTCATGTGCGGTGATACCCTACAGGATGYGAGCTCTCTTTGAAATCCCCTTTCAGACCTCTTTGGTAAATGCCAGAACACGTTATGGGTGCGTGCGTGGTTTTATTTTTACTTTGTTTTTGCAGTCTGGACAGCTACAGGGTCCTTGAGGTTCTGCTCCCAGGGCAGTCTCCCACACGCCCACTGCAGCATGCAGTAGCCGAGGATTTCAAGGTCACCTCGTCTAGATGGGGCTAAAACAGAAGAGGGAGGGGAAAGGGAGAAAAAAAGATGAAGAATAAGAACCAATTCTTAGCAAACAGAAAAGGCTGGTTGAACTACTGTTGATGAAATATGAAAAAGCCAAATGGACCAAGTGTTTTGTTTGTTCAGCTGTATAAGACCTGAAACGCCCAGCCTTTTGGCCACAGTCCACAGACAGGCAGCGACTTGTTACCGCTGAAGTAAGGGTCAGTTTTCTCACCTCCTCCAGCTTCATCCTTCCTTAGCCGGGCCTGTCACATGGACTCGATCCCTATGGCCTCTGACATGATCCAGACAGCCCATAACTGAGCACCAACACTTTCTCAAAGAGCCAAGCAGTAAAACAAAGAAATAAATGTCTGCTGCTAAATTGCTAACACATGTTCCAGGAAGTCCATGGGGTCCACGTTGGTCATGCAGGGACCCTGCGCGTGCAGACTAAACACTGATGGCCTTTCCTGCTCTGCTCCGAGCAGCTGGGACGTGGAAGCTGTGACAAAACTGCCATCTAGTGTCCACGAGTGCAGCGAGGAGCTCGGCGGGCGGCTGCCGCGGTGCTGCCTCARTCCGGCACCGCTCGGCCGGGCCGCGCAAATTGCCGCTGCGACGTGCAAAAAGGGCAGGGATGGCACAAACAGCTTACACTCATCCCGGGCAGCCCACACACATAAATAACATACTAAATAAAACAGAAATAATACTATCAAAAATTAACTATCTTTTGTAGAGAAGAACGGATGACAAATTAATCTATAGATTGACTCCCACATGAAAGAAAAAATACTAATGGAATTATTTTTGCTTATTTCCACTCAGAATAAAACAAACTTAAAATAAAACACAAAGAATTGCTGTAGTATGCTCTTGTACAGGGTTGACTTCCATTCTGCAGTTTGTGAGACAATACAGACTACGCTAACACAGAAAACTCTTGGTCATAATTAAAATACAATAGACCAAATACAAATTAGACAAAATCCAAAATTCACTCTATACTTCYCCAAAATGAATTTGAACTCTCCTAGAATGAAAGAAGAGTTCAGATTCATTTGGTAGTTTTTTCTTTAGCACAGACTACCAGCAGAGCCTAGTGCTGTTAATCCAGCTGTAAACAGATATCATATTTTATGGATCTTCATTAAATAAATTCCAGAAAGTCCCTCAGCAAACTTATCGTTTAATTTCAGAAGTCACCCGCTAAAAGCCCTGTGCCAACATATCGTAACCACGTCTTGTTACCATCCACACATTACTGTAAAAGCAGAAGACAAGATTAGTTCTCAGACATTCTCTATCTTAACTGCTATTAGGCTATCGGATTATTAAAGGCCCTTCAATCTCAGCGAAGGCTCCGCCGTCCCCCGGGTGTCGTTTATTTTCTGCACTACATTCAACAATGTCCTAATGCAGGGCTTGGCTCTCGTATTAAAATACAAACACAATCTCGACCACTTGCTGCTCTGTAGCAATTTCTCCAGTCATAAATCTCCTGGTAACTGTGGAACAATTCCATTCATACACATGTGTTCACAACTCCTTTTTCCATTATGGCAATTCCAGATTATAGCCATGCAAGCAGTTGTTTTTGACTATGGATCCTCTGATTTTTCACAAAAATGCTTTTCTGGCACCTGTTTGTATCAGATGGGCTACATACAAAGTGGTCTTTGGAGATGATCGTCAGAATTACGCTGGAGCACTTTTTTTGCACCAAGGGAGTAATTGACGTGAGGCTGTAAGGAACGATTTCGGAAGCTAACCTGAGATAACTGCTTGACTGCCAAAAGAGTCCCCAGAGAGCCAAGTTTACTTAGTTGGGCCACGTCTAAACACCTTCTAATTCCCATTTAGCTCTTCTGTCCATTTCCTGACTTCTCCGGCMGCAGTAAGTGCAGCAGGACATCCCTAATACCTTCCCAAAGCCACAGTGGCCAGCACAGGGCCGCTGTAGGGAACTAAGCCATTCAGTACTAAAAATACAGGGAACGTTTTACAGAGAGAGGGGAAAATCCCCTATMGCTTTGTCTATCAGATCCCTGAAARGGTCTGCTACATAAAGACCTTTACCCACGTCTTTCATAGAGCCACATGCAAACAGCAGCACTTGATTATCTGACCACACCACCTTTCCCCCTGCTCCTCTTTTGACTCAGGATTACAGGTGCTCGTTCCTTAACTTTTTACATGAGACTCTGATCCCTGCAAATTAAGTAATATTTAATGAATTAATATGATCTATGAGTAATGAAATAGGATTTAATATGGGATGAAAATCTATTACTCGGATTTTATTTGTATTCTTCTTTGAAAACAGCAAGTCTGCTGCTCCTGTTTGTGGTGCGGGAGCCCTGGATCCCTGTGAGCAGGGAGAGCCCAGCCCGGCTTCGCTGTTCGCGTGGCAGCCGCCGCTCCGGAACCAAGCGGCTCCGCTCGCTGCCCTGGCGCCCCTACAGCAGCACATATTCAAAATCATATCTAAAACACATTCTTTTATTTCTCAGTAAACTAAAAGTTGCTCTGTTTTAAAACACAGATGTGTGACTTCTACTTTTCTATTCAAGAGCATTTTTTTTTGTATTTTGTAATTTCTTATGAAACACTATTTAATGGGATCACATTGGTAATATTTTGTTTTTACAGCATTTTTCCAGTTTAACTTTTTTAGGTGAAGATTTAAGGTCGGATTCTGCACTCACTCCTGCAAAGATAAATCAGAAACAACCCCAGTGAAGTTAATGAATTAACGACCATGCCAACGAAACCCAAGTCGGGCCACAGAAAGTTTTATATACACCACAAACATATATACTCCCCATGCAGACATAGGGTTGAACAATAACTCAGACACATGTAACTGAAGCAATTCACACTGAGAACAGAATATATTATGTCTCTCTSTACACCAGATTTGGCAGTTTGCTGAGTTCTAATATAAATTCAGATTACTACTTCAAAATGAAACATAAATGATCTTACATCAGCCACTCTAAGCGCTCAGTCCCACAATGTGCTACAAAACTCATCTTTAAGCCACATAAAAAAGCCCCTTCCTCCGTGGCGCTTCTTAAGTCAACTTTCTCAAGCCCCTTATAAAGATCCAGGAGGCTAACGAGAGACAGAGATGAAATGCATTTCTGTTATTTTTAATTAGTACTACTACACTACAATTTCACCATGGCTGTTTCTCTAGACTGGAAACTTTCCATAGAAAGGATCATTTTAGTTGCTTCTATTGTGTTCACATGCAGGGGAATCTCCGATTCTTATCGACATATGTTATATAAATTCATACTAATCCACAAATAAACATAAGTCATATACCACAACCATTAATTCAAAAGCCTCTAAAAAAAATGACCATTAACATGACCACGGAGAAGTGCAATTACGTCAAAAATGAATCATCACAGTGTTTTAATCTACAACGACTAAAAGCAACAAAAATTTTTAACTTGGGGTTGAGAAGATAAAACCAGACAAATAGGAGAACATGCCAAAAACCGGTGCCCATATCAGGGTAGGAGGGAGCAAACTGAAGCTTTTCTTTGTTCTGGATCAATCTGGGAAATTCACTGCAGCAGGACACGAAATAACTGAGTAGAGTGGATGCTGTCCCACGTACAGTCCTTGGCAAACACACACCAAAGGGCAGCCCACCTAGAACTCACCTAACCAACATAACAATAAGCAACAAGCTGCCTCTGGCTACTAAATATACATGAACAAACTCTGAACACACCTCTAGATGCAGAGCTATTTAGAGCTGAAGTGCTCTGAAAAGACACACGGGTTCAGAAGGAATCTTAGTAACACCAGCGTTAGGTGTTAATATCCCTGTGCATCCTTCTTCACAAACTGACCCTGCACATATTCTATCCAGGCCCTGCAAGAGCATGAAACAGTAAAACAGACGAGYCCTGAGCTGTGGTTTTTATGTGAAAGGCAACGTTTCTGTGAGAATGGCAGGGAAAAGGAGAGCAAAACCTGCAGAGCTTGCCYTGCAACGAGGCCGTGCAGACTCAGAGCGCAAGCACCCGGCGACTCGTTGCATCCAACGCAAGCACAACCTTCTTGCCTGAAAACAAGGAAAAAAAACCAAAAACCAAAGCACAGACTTTTGCTCAATGAAAGCAGCTTGAGAGAAAATGTACTCGCCAACATAACCATGTGCTGGAGGGAATTCGACACAGATAGTTCATACTCTTATGTTCATCAATGATAGCAAATTAAAACTGGTCTTAGGCACTCAATGCACAGRACTAGAGTATTTAAAAAAAACTCGATATGTTAAGCACAGTGTATCTCTAGAGAAATTAGGTATTGACTGCATGCCTCAGTGAGTAGAAAAATCTACAAAAATCCATAAAATACATTGATTCAAATATTACTTTTTAACACTATGTAACTTGTTTTTTAATGTATATTGGGTGCAGATATAATTCTCTTTAATTATCAAGCAACAAGCAAAAATGTAAGACTGTTTATACAGCACGGACTTCAAAATTGAATATGAGGTTTTACTCACCCAATCAAACGCTGTGTTAAAACCAACAGTGCAGTTGTGTGTCGTAGGGAATTTGCATTAAAATAAAAYGAGTTTTGATTAAAACACACCACCTTGTTCAGGGCCCCTTGCTGGCCACAGACAAGCCTGCAAAAATCCAGCACTGAACACAAGAAAGCTGATGGTGTGGGCAGAGCCAGTGGCAAAGCCTTGGCTTGGTCCGTGATTCGTTTCRAATGGTAACATTGGATATGGCTAAAGGATCTAACTGAGATGGTGCTCAACACTATTAACTATTAACTCAACCTGTAGGCTATTAACTCTACCACCAAGAGCTGCCACGTGGTGTCCACGTGAGGGTACGTCCTGGATCTTGATGGAGTGCGAAGCCTCTGCAACTGAGGAGAGCTCCACATGGAGCTCCACATGGAGCTTGAGCAGCAAGGAGCAACACAGCAGGGTCAATCTCTCAATTCAACTAGTGAATCACCAGTGTTGATTTAAAACAGCGTCTGAYTGGCTTTATGGAAGGAGGCTATCAGCTTCCAGAATTGCCAAGCATTTTGTAAAGCAACAAATTCATAATTTCATTTTAAATTTCTGCACGCATCTCAGATCRCTATGTATTCAGGTAACTGCTTTATAAATAGAAAGCAAAGCAAGTCACAGGGTTCTCATTTTCTAGCTCAGCACAACAAATGCTACTATTCAGGGATCATGAGAGTGGAGAAATATTTATGCTGCTATATACACTGAAGAAAAGCCCTCTGAAAAGGATCTCATCTTTGTAAAACAACTTTTAAAAATTAAACTATATTTAAAGAGCATTAGAAATATTCCACCCTGGAAATCTGCTAACGTCATTTTTTCACTAGTGCATGGCAATATATTCTTTAAATACTTTTCAGAGGAGCACCTCGTTTCATTTTGCAGATAACAGACTGTGCTGAGAGCATCAATCACGACCCGAGAGTTCAAGAGACTGTTGAGCAAAGATCTCTGCCACATGGGCTGGGAAACTTGCAGTGCCCCAATGTCCCTAAACATCTCCATAACTCTACACCTCACAGCAAAAGACGAAGGAAAAGAGTCACTGTTTTGGCATCCAGGCCTGCAGCATCTCACACCGTTAGGGCAGATGTGCTTTTTCCCTGGGATGCTGAGAGAGCTGCCACAAATGGGAAACTCTGTTAATTTGACCTTAACGGACTGAGGCTGCTGCGAAGCTGGAGCCAGAGCTGAGGCTCCCCATGAATATTCTAGATTCTCCCAACATGAAGATTTCCCATCATGTTCTGTAGGCTTTTCTGCTGGCGGCAGCAGAAAATCTGGAGACCTTCTCTCTGCAACCACCAACAAGCATGAGTTTCTTGGGTCTGAGGATGGACTAACCTCACTCAAGACACCTGACTATTTTCTTTTCTAGATTCCCCATTTTTCACCAATTCAACTCATCTGCAGCTGGCTTGAGGGATTTATCCATCCCACAGGCTGCTTCACTCCCACCTGCATGCTACTAGTTTGCCTGTTGCATGTCCACTAGGCAACTTAATTGCTGTGTCTATTCAACAGTTGAATCCCGATACACCAACCTCAAGTAAGTCTTCCAAAAGCCTCCACATAAAATACTGGTACTTAGCCGCAGGTCTCACACTGCCAAGCAAAAGAGTCGGAGTCAGATCTCCAGAAAACACACCACATGCTTGGGTGAGCTGGAAGAGGCTGATACAGGTGCCCTCTGCACCACAGAGTACTTTTCAGCAGGTGAAATCATGCAATCATTGTCTTTGTGGCAAACACTTCACAGTCTCATTTCATTTTTCCTAATGACCAGAGTTAAACGACTGCAGGTTTTAACAGTGCCGGCAAATTATCAAGACCCTCTACATTACATGGTCAATGGTCCTTTTAATAGAAAAAGCAATAATATACAGTTGTTTGTGCCAACTAAAACTCGTTAGAAAGTATTAGTTTAAGGTAACAGTTCAGCAGCTATTAACAAGCACAAATTTCTGTAGCTATCATTAATGACACTGTGATCTTAGCCRAACTGGCAACATCAAACCATTCCTTTTGCTTTAGAAGATCTGGGGAGGGGAGGGAAGAATAAAGAAAAGTTAACAAAAACACTGTTTTGTATTAAGAGTCAAAGTTTTTCAATAATCACCATTTTTTCACTAGCATAACATTAGAATTGACTTTTTGTCTTGCTGACATAGCAACTAAGAAAGTTGTGTTGCATTGACCATATTGATTGTGAACAATGCAGCCATCAGTGGGACTCTGCACCATATATTTTCAATATTGACCCCCCATTCCCTTTTCCATGGCTCTGTGGGTCTGCTATTGGATTTGGACTGCAGTGTAATAAACAGCTAAGGTTTAATTAATGGTAAATGAATACAAGACATAGGTTATGACTTTAACTAATTAGGGAATTGTTGAATTAAGTCTGCCTTGGAATGCAAGGCAGTATAATCAATATCCAATAAAAGGACTATGTATGTAATTTACCTGCAAATGTGTTTCCAATACCATCAAAGTGAGTTTAAATAAGTAAGATATATGAAAGGCTACTGGAAAAAGATTTCAAAAGTTAACGCTTTACAGCTCCAAGAGAGGCTTTTTCCTTGCAAAAGAAATGTCATCTTGAAATATCCCCCGATAATGTGGATGGTGACACTCAGGTCCAGATCTCCACAAAGGCCTCTTCACAGGCTCAAAACATTTTTTGACTCTGTCTCTGCTGAGTACCACAAACACAGGCCAGCAGTGCCTCGCAAATCCTGGAGTTTAACAGTGAGCTTCTCCCTGGGCACCTCAGTCTATCTCCCAGCCCCGTCACCCCTCAGCCTTTCAGGTTTAACCAGGCTCCCACCAAGGGAACGTGCCCAGGCACAAGCAGAGGTCACCCCGCAAGGGGCGGATCAACCCTGAGCACACCAGCTCACCCAGCCTGATGGCTCRTTCTGTTATCATTCCTCTGAAATCAAATAAAATAGAAAAGAAACCTACCTACTCCCTTGTGGGCATCTAAGCTGGTAAACTCTATTGTCCCATTATGGCCCTTCCTAGGATTTTCTTGATACTGTTTGTGGTTCCCATTGGGACAATATCTGTAGGAAAGTCCATAATCTGCAAGATAAACCTGGAAGACATGAACAGACAAATGAATAATGCTTTTGTCCTTTGAAAGTATAACCTTTACAATTAAGCCTTAAGAAACTGATAGGTTAAGGACAGCCTTAGATCTAAATTTTATTAAACCAAATGGTGCCKCTGGATAAAATATGTACAACTGGGGGCTATAACAGCTGCCCTCCCCATTTAAATCCTTCTACTACCACAGTCTTATCTTATTTCAGAGTCAGGTAGAATTTCAGTCTTCTTGTCTTTTCCTTAGCACTCTCCTCTCCAGGTGGGCATCCAGACATCGTAAATGGCAATATGCCTTTTATGTATCTGCATGTTGCTTATGGGATCCCTTCYTCTCCTTACTAAATACACTTCTCACCCCTACTCTCATCTTCCACCAACTACAACTGTCCCATTTCATAGTAACAGCACCAGGTAAAGGCCATGGAGGAAAGTCAAACAGCAGTAGCCTTCCCTAGAGCCCGGGGCTCCAGGGCACAMAGGGAATGTGACCCCAGGGCAGCAGGATGCTGCATCTGCAGCAACTCTGCCATGCATGAGCTTTACGGTAAGGGCACAAGTGGCCTGTATGGATTTCACACTACCCTGTTCTACCTTCCATCTGGGGTGGACCCATTACCTGCACCTGGCTACCTGCAGCACAGCCAGCAAGCAGCAACTTGTTGAAAGCAGCTGGAATTTAATCACAGCCTGTCCACTCCCTAATATCCCACAGGTATATGTGGGATATCCTCTCACTCCCATTTTTACACTYCCACCTGGCCTTTGCCCCTTTGCATTGACCAGTTCTCACAGTAGGTAATTGCTTTTTAGAAATATTTCAAGCACAGTGTTTCTCGCTTAGAAAAAAAAAAACAAAACAAAAATCTATGGCTGCTATAGTATTGTCAGTGGGACTGATCTCCGGGAAAAAAATTGAGCATCAGAAGTCATATGCAAATTATATCTAGTAAATCACTTCACATTATAAAGAAAACTAAGTTTAGAATAARGAGTTGGTCTCCTCTTTAGCTAAGAAATAGCTTATCCTATAAAAGCCTTTTAGAAACTCTTCCAGCACTCACTTTTAATTTAATGGTATCACTCTTGGTGGAGGGAAAACAAACACCCAAACAAAAACTCTCAAGAAAACTTAGCGCATTATTTCGCGGCACATTTTGTTGAATTACTGCCTCCTGTTTGTGCTCCAGGCAGCTCTGAATCCYGGGATGGCTGCTCTCTTGGTTTTACTGTTTCTGCTGCAGGATCTGTGCTTATTTGGAGCGTGTAAGCTGGSATGCAACCCTCACTTCCTGCAGGGTGATGGCTTTTAAGATTAGTGATGATGCTTTTCACCTGGCAGACTTTACAAACTGCGAGGCAAGATTAAAGACTGCAGGCACCTTTAGAAAATCTGGGACACGGCCTAAACGTGACTGGGTCGGGCAACTTGATTTTCTCCTGCCTTCATTCTCTGGTGTATTCCTGAGGCTCTGGTTCCTGCCCTGAGCCCCAGCCAGGGCTAGGGCCAATCTGGGCTACCCTAGCACCAAGTTTTGTGACTTTTCCACATCTTGTGCGGGCTGGCAAGCAGCCAGGAGGTCAGAGACACTCTGCCCTGCCAAAGCAGTAGGGTTTGGATTTTGCTTGACTGTAGATGTTTGGCAGGTGCAATTGAATGGAATGGACTTCCCTCTTTAACAACTTGAGCTCTCACACTAAAACGAGAACTTAACCAATAAAAGAAAACAAGAAAGAAACCTCTCTGCCAGCTCTCTGGTGGCATCTGGGCTGGAAGCACTAGCAGATGCAATAAGCTGTTCTCATATGGCAGGTCAATCTGTGTGATCTTATCTTATTGGGGTGTCTAGGGAATAATCTCAAGTATATGTCAGCCAAATTTGAACCGTGCAAATAAGTCACTGTGCCTTAGCTATAGGATGGTGATGTGTACTCCTAAATCATTGTTAGCATTAGATTTACTTAACATACCCGCAGCAGTAGTTTAGCAAAGCTGTTCTAAATTTATACAGGGGAAAAAAACTGAAAGTGAGAAGTAGCTTTAGGTTATTCTGTCATCAGTGGAAGAGCCAAGACTTGCAAACCAAGAAGCAGTGACAGCCGAAGCCACCTGAATGCACTAAACAAGCACACACAGGACTGCAGCACAGGTTGTTCTAGATGCTGGTCAGTAGAGCTGGAACAACACAACCACCTTCCACCTGTGGAAAACCAGGAAGGCACTTCCACATCCCTGCCACCAGCATGRTCAGAAGGGCTCCACTAATCTCAATTTCCTTTTCCTGATTCCATCTGTTCTAATAATATAATTTTCAYCATAAAATGCAGAGTTCTTCATAGCTTGCTGACACTTTTTGTTAAAGTGACACAGTGCATCCTTCCAAACTCAYACAGGACATGGCAGGAAGGGTATGTAGGTAATTTTATTTGCCTGTTTTCAAAGAGGATGGGGGAAGAAAGGGGAAGAGTGATGATTAAAGAACAGAAATACTGAAGTTACAGTGTTAGCATGTGCTTCCCTATCATAGAAGGGTACTTTGCATCTGCACACTTTGCATACTGAGAACAAAGCAGAAACAAGACAAGAGAGACACAATAAGATTTGTAAGATGTTTCAAATAGAAAGCATGATACCAAGGATCAGACACTACGACACTAGCCTAGAACAAGTTCTAGCCACGTCACATSACACTCCTGCCTCCACTCCCAGCTTCTTTATTTTATCCTAGATGATTTTATTCAGGTTTTGTTTTTTAAAAAGCATGTTCAGAAGTGTATCTCAGTTTGCCCTAGACTCAGCACTGCTTAGCATGGTCTGTTATTAATAATTTTATTATAGATTATGAGCCAGATTTCCTAAACCTTGGCACTTAATTTCATGCTAACATGGATGTGTCCATCTTAAACAGCCATATAGGCACAAATATCCATCTACCCGCACAAGCAAGTTCTTGCAGTATTTAGCTCTCCTCTGGTCTTTTTTGGTGCATGATTCCCTCATCACAGAGCTTTACATCTGAAGTGCTAAATATCTGCCAAACATACAAAACACCTATAATATCTAACTGTACTGATCTGGAAAGTCATGGGTCTGCTACTTGGGATTCTCATGGCATTTTCTTTGTCTTGAAGTACACATAACAGGTGATTTGTCACTGAAAGAATAATGACATCCAGATTTTCTTTGGACATTTTCTTTCCATTTGATTCCATTATTAAGCTTGCACAACGCTCTGTAAATAATTAACTAGATCTGTACTTATAAGAGGGAGATGGGTTGCTAAAGGCCATAGAGTCATCAATGTAATTCTACACTATTCTACAAAAAAAGGACAGCCTAAAGGAAGTCTTAGGAGTGAGGTACATCTTGGTGTAAGAAGTTTGAAGGACAGTGATTGAGAGAGAAACTGTATTTTTCACAAAATCTAGGAGAGCAAGCAAGACAAGAAAGGAAGATGAGTGGGTTAACCAAAGGAGAGAAGGGAAGGAATCACCCATGCCTGTGCAGGGATTCTAGGCCACCAAACCACCTTTCCAGATTTTTTTTTTTTTTTTTTAAATTCATTCAAACTCTTGTATTCTGGCCTAGACGGCTGTTCCATTTGAAGCAGAAGGTATGGAGTGAAATACAGGGTAGTTGTTTTCTTACACACTCTGTCTCTCACACACACACGCTCTGGAGCAAGACTATAGGAAAAAAATAGAGGGAAAGATGAAACAGTCTTGAAGGGCAAAAATGTTAAGAAGGAAGAAAAAAGAATGAAAAATCAAAAGATTTGAGAAAGAAATGGAGAAAACCTCGTTTGGAATATTGAGAGAGAAACGTTTTCAGCAACAAACTTTTGGAGAGAAAAGCATCAAGAAAACACAAGCTTTAAGTATCACAAAATATATGTAGCAAGACGTTCTGGCAAAGCAATAGCATTCTTAACAAAAACTTTGTGAGACATTGTGTTATAAAAAGTTAAAATTCTCTGTTAAATTCAGCCAAATATTGCCAAAATATAACAGGTAAAGATTGACAGTGCAATGTGGCTGCCAACCTAGTAGTGCAGCCCAAGCCTAAGGCCATTTCCAGGATGCCCAGTTTGGACCCTTTGCTCTCTTTCCTACCCTGTGCTCTTCTTGGTCTTTTGAAGCCAACAGGAAGCAAGGGAACAAACCCAATGCTCTGGAATCAACTGCATTCCAAAGTACTTAGGATCATAGCCACAAAAGCAAATCAAGCCAGCCTAAGAAGTTATATCCAAATGCAGAATTAAGAGTGATGAAAGAAAATTAAGGGCACCTGATTTGGAAGCTGGACCCTTGATTGGGGGCACAGTCAGCATTCATGTGTTAACTCAACTCTTCCTGCCTAATTTTTCTATGTACTATATTCTTCCTAAAACACATGAATGGGAACAGAAAGGATTTTCATTCTTTCTCAACCCATCTCCTCCTGAGCAAATTTGTTGCATGGGATCAAAAAACCACTACTGTTTATCTCTCCATAAAAGAAAGGTTGTTTAAATGTTAACAGATAAAAAGTGGAACTTATCTAACAATGAATAACGGTTTAAAGCTGGAATTCCTTTCAGTGTATTTTTGCCTGAGCACTGACTGTGTGGGCTGTATCACCTTTTTTCACTGTTCCACAGCAGCCTGGTCTTAAAAAAAAATCAGTATTTTAAAGTATTTTTGCATTTTTTAATGTTAAGACTATCTATGATTTATATCTGCAAGTTATTTTGTAGCTATTGTTTCTAAGAAACACATAAAACCAAAATCAGAACTCATAGGTACAAATCTATTATTTAAAATGTACAGCTTAAAAAAATGAGAGACCTTTTGATAGACTCTTAAAGAGTCCACAGCACTAAAGCATGTTGCTGATACACTCCATGAAAAACATGCTAAAAGAAAACTGCTTCAAAGAGACATTCCTCCAAACCTCATTTCATGTACTAAAAATGTTGATTTTAAGCTTTTGTCTGATGACAAGCTGTCTCAGTACTAAGTATCATTCAATGATACTTAGTATGAATTCAATGGGGTTAATGGATTAAAATTTCTCTTTTAGGGGCTCTATCAACAATGCTCATTCCGATTAATCATATAAAAAGTTATTGCTATGTACTGAGTTACCTTTAACTCCCCTCAGTACTCAGGGCTTCACTTGTTCCATAACTTTGCTAGGTTAATTTATAGAAGAGACAGCATAAGAGCAGAAAGCGTTGCACAGAAAGGTGACCCCTTCTCGAATCTACTGCCAGGAAGCTACTGGCAAATTTGCACATAAAATTCATAAAATTCAGTCATAAACAGCCACTAAACAACAATAGCAAAGTTACGTGTTCTGAAAGGATATATACATTCACATTCAACTTCTGTCTCTGGAATAAGGAAATATAAATATACTAACATACTACTATCTCTACTACTTTAAAATGCACTTATGAATAACCATGACTTGCACACAGCGAGCGTAGTCTGGGGCTCTGTCATCATGGCATGACTAGGCAGCAGGGCTGGGGTCCCCGGCACCCTTTCCAAGGCCTGTGATCAGGGRATTAAACTCCCTTCAAACTCACTTTGCTATCAAATACACCCAAGTAGCTCTCTCTCTTTAGGCACACAAAAATGGAAGTTTAATTCCTATCTTGCCCTTGCAAGCAGTTACGAGCAATCCTTTCCTCTTAACTCTTCTAAATTAGTCTGGGCACTTTTTAAAAAAAATCCACACAAAACCTTTTAGCTCACTCTTCGTACACCATTAGCTAGGATGTATTTGAGCTGGATTCTCTATTCAAGTTTTTTTGATATTTAAGTTACACTGCTACTCAAAACATCTATCCCAAGGCTCATGACTACCTTATTTTTGATCTGTCAGAGAATTTAACACCCTTAAAAACAAAATAAAGCAAATTACAAAGCCACCCCGCAATCTGGCTAAGTCTGGCAAAAGCAACTGATCAGTCAGTTACATGTCTTAAAACTTTATGATAATTGTAAATAGACATATCCAAAATGATTTGAACATGAAAATAGCAGCATATCCTGTTATCATAAAAACACACAAAAAAACAAACAAGACAAAACAAGTAATTTGAGTTATGTTAGTAAGARCAGATCATTTTGCCTCTAAATATCCTCTTCTCAGATTCAGCAGGCCAGTAAACACCATAAAGTGAGATTATGTACTAATCTATGCAAGTGTCTATAAACATGATTGTTTAAAATAGTCATGAGAATCTTTAATCTATGCATTTTAAAAGCTAAAAAGTTAAATCTGAATCAAGCATTTAAAGCAGACAAAGTTTTGAAGAAATGAGATACAGTTCAGTGTTTCAACAGCAGTGAGTTGTTTTGCAGCATGTATTACTTTGTCACTGCTGCAGGAAAACAAAAATTAAAGGATGAGGTGAAATATTGCTTATAGCAAATCATATTTAAGTTACATTGAAGGGGTGCACCCCTTTTCCAAAATTAAGATAATTTTCCATGAGAGAAATGTACTTCAAATTTTCATTAACTAAAGGAGGAAAAGGATGTGATAAAACCAGGGAAACAGGCCAGAATCAACAGATCTGTTTCATGGCATGTCACCAAAACAGCTTTCACAGCTCCTTTTGGCTTTAGCAGTGCTAAACAGAAAGTAAAACTCTTGATGATACTCACCTGCTCTACCCAGTACAATGAGTAAGAGCTTGTTTCATGGAAGCACAGCTCGTAAGAGCACTAGAAAGCTAGATCTTCCCCAGAAAGGTAATACCAAGGGCCAGATTCTTAAACTATACTTCTATACTTAAAGTGGCATAATCCAGATGAGTTTTTTAGGTCCCTTAATTTATCCTGTGGGTTATTTTACCYTTCCCTCACTATAACCCAAATCAAAGGAGCAATAAGAGAACAAGGCAAGAGTTTTGCCCAGCTTCTCTCTCCAGCCTCAAGCTCCACAAATCCAGTACAAAAATTCCTAAGAAGAGATAACGTTTTTGCAGCAAGCTCTCTTCTTTTAATACATGAAATGCAGAATATACATAGGTAAAAGCAGTTCTAAATGCATTAGAGTAGCACCATAGATAAGTGTAAAAATGCTCACCTCATGTGGGTTGGTGTAGCCCAAAAGCAGATTTGCTGCTTTAATGTCACAATGAACATACTCATTTTCATGTATGTATTCCAAAGCATCCAACTAGAAAAGATTTAACAGAAAGGAAAGCATCAYCACCTCTACTCCTCTCTCACCCTAGCACCAAACATTTCTCACTCATACAGTGAGTTCAGGGGCCACGCAGGCTGTGAGATGACAAGGTTTTTCTGTGCTGGTAGAGCACAAGGTCTGAGAGGTCCTTCTTAGTTGCCCTGCTGGAAGGTTCACTCTGTGTTGCGTTGCTCACATCACATGCATCAAGTGCCCAGCTGCAGAGCTCTGTCCACTCCCCGCTCCGTTCTGTTCCTCCCCACACACAGCTAATGGCAAAGTAATAATAATAATATTATTATTATTAATAATAATTTTGGTGTGAGTAGCCCTGTGTAAATACTTGAGAATACCAGCTTCAAAGCTCACAGAGAGTAAACTAAGCATTTTGTAAACACTGAAGGAACTGTTGAGTAGCAGCAGGCTCTTTGGAGGAAGAGCATATACACTCAACCCTAAAGATTTAATACAGTTAATCCTGCCAATTACTGCATGGCCTGCAATTCAGTTGCCTATTTCTTCTCATCATCATCCTCCTGCAACTCCTCACTAAGGGGTGATTGCTTTCTAATTGTTATGAAATATATGCTCGTACTTGGCAATTTGAATAAAGGACGTTCTAATTTTGGCTGCTGAAGAGCCCGAAGACAGCCAAGAAATGTTACAAATTTGTTTAATTACATGGCTACAAAAGCCCTTTGCAGTTTTATTTTTTTATTGAGGTTGGAAGGGATCTCTAGAAGACTCAAGTCGAACCCCTGCTTGACACATGGCTCACTTCAAAAGTTAGATAAGGCTGCACATGATGCTGAGCAATCCAGGTTTAGAAAAGCCTCCAAGTTGCTTATTTGGCAACGTCTCTGGGCAACCTGGTTCAGCACTGCACCATTCTCCCTGTGAAAATGTTTTTACATTATGCTCTCTTGAATTCCCCTTTCTGCAGCTTGTGACCACTGCCTCAACTCCACTTGCTGCATATCTGTGCTCAGTACAAGCAGTCTTTCACAACACAAAGGAAATCACAAAGGAAAACGTATATGACCATCCATTAGAATCTGCTGGTCTACGTACATTTAAAAATGACACTTGCAAATAGCCTAATTCTGGCCTAGGCCAGTAGAGAGTTCAACAAACACAGTTGAATTTGACAGTTGCACACCTAAACTACTGTGATCAAAATTCTCTAGGGTCTTATACAATACCTTGCAGACACTGAAAAAAAATTTAAAAAAATTAATTCATGTTAAAGCACATGAGGGTTTACATATCTCAGTCTAGACATACATTTAAAAATGCTTTAATCGACCAGAAAGGAGCCTGGTTTGAGCCCATCAAGTTCTAGTCTGCATTTTATACTTTAAAAAAAAATTAAGTAAAAASTCACAGCATTTAAATATATATTTAATTCTAAATTCAACAGTTACCTAGAGGAATTTTATTACTTCAGAAAAAAAGACCTAATTAGTTGAATTCTATATGTTAAAACCAAAGCAGTTTCCTYACTCTCTACGTACCATTCGTGCCCCAAGCTGTAGCACAGTCGTCTTCTCAAACCTACTCCCAGAACCTTCAAAGATGCTTTGAAGGTCCTGCCCCAGTCTCTCCATGACCATGAACCTGTAGCTATCAGGAAATACACAGAAGGGAGGAATCCTTTAAGGCAAGAATGCAGGTCTGCATTGGCAGATTGAAAAGACATATCCTTTATTTTGTTGAAAATGGATCTTTCATCAATTTCACACTTGATTACAACTCATTTGATTATTTATTACCTTTTCCCTTTGTATTCAGCCAAGCCTGATCCCCAATACACTGGAATTCCTAAGCATTTTATTTTTTTGAGATGCATCCATTTTCTTACTGTAATAACATAAAAAGACAACATTGTGTTCAAGGTAGCCAGAAAGTTTTTTCAGTATTTTATTACTGCTTTTAGTGATCAATGCAAAACTCCACAATGAAACAAATATGATTTGACAGATTGCTTTAGCAAACAATTCAGGTGATAACTTCACTGTTAGGTCCTCTATATTCTCTAAATCAGGAAGCAAAGTTCCAGCAGTGTAATACTTCGCACCCTTAAAAGGCAACAGATATACCCAGTTATCAACTGTTGAGAAAGTAATTCTTTTAAAAGTTCCACTTCATTTAAGAYGGTAAAGTTATATGCAGGACATCAACCCAGCTTGCTTCAAACAAGCAAAAGTTCTTACATCTACCAGCAATCTAAGCCATCTAAAGTCTTTAGGACAGTTCCTATGAATAAATTGCAACGGTTATTTCACAGTCTGCAGAATCAATTGTCTCAGTTACCACTAAATTCTATGATTATTTAGTGTATTCTTAACTTGGTTCAGGAGAAGAGGTACTAGCAGAAACACCCCCTGTTCAAAGACTGGCCTTATCTGGAGTCCATACATTCTGCTGCACGCTGATGTGTGCACATGAGCAGAAACCACCTGGCTYGCTTCTGATCACAAAGGACTACATCCAATTAAAGACACCTACAGCAACACAAAGTTGTTATTATAACACCAACTAGAATCGGTTCAGCACGTACRCAACAAGTTGGCTTTCAAGGGCTAAAGTGTCAGCTCTCAAGAAAAACAAACAAAAAAACCCAAGCTAACTTAGTTTTTAAAGCTAACTGAATTAGAAATCAGGGATTTTTCTGATACATTACTTACTGTGCACTTGTTTCGCAGCCCTTTGGTAAAATTTCACTTCAGAAAAAAGGGGGCCATTTTCAAGATACTCCTATTGAGAAATAAGTAAAGTTTGTATCAGAAAGCATATTATAAAACAATTCCTAGAAAATGTATAAAAGATTTAGGGGATTATCCCCCCCCCCTTATATTTTTGACCTTTTTTTGCCATCTGGTTTGCCACTTTCGGAATTAGTAAGAAGAAAAAACAGTCTGCAACACTGATTTGGGGGATAATTATTTAGGAATTCGTTTCAGAAATACTTTAAAATCAAGCATGGTTTAAAATATATGGTTTCATTTTCTTTACTAATTGTTCAGGGCATTAATGAAGCCCAGCAAACACTATGCATGAAAAAAAGAAAAAAAGAAAAAAAAAAAGACTTAAAAAACAAAAGCCACAAGCATTCAATACAAACCCAATGCTTAAGAGGAGAATAGATAATTAAGGGAAAGCACTGAATACATGTTAACAATTTAGAAATGAAATCTACACATTACCACTTTAATTACATGCACAGCATCATCTTCTACAGGAACATGAGTTTGAGGGGAAGCTGCAAAATGAGAAAGAGGTGGGAATGAAACCACACCACAAAACAGAATTGCAAATAAAGAGCAAGCTAATGTTGCATAAGGCAGTCAAAAACACGGGACAAGTACTTCCAGCTCCCAACATGTAGCATGAATTTCTGTTCTTAAAGGTCAAAGCATTGTCAATTAATTAAAACACAGCAAAAAAAAAAWGTCAAAAAGCAGTTTTAATGCACATTTGCAGAACTCTTTCCCTCAACATGGATTAGGGAACAAGCAGGACAATTCCATCACCTTTGCACCACGATGAGGTATCACATGACAGCAGACTATGTTTTAGCCATTCCCATCAGTTGGGTAACCTCTGTACTTGGTCCCTGTCAATCCACTATCGTGACAAAGAAACCACTTAAAAGTTATGACCTACATTACGCCTACAGGACTGCTTTCCACCAGTACAAATTAATCTGGCCCTAGAACCTCGCTTTCTATTCCGACTTTATTTAGCCACTGGCCTAGGTTAGGAAAGGCAGAGCCATCACTTGCCTAAAAGAGGGATTGTGCCTCTTAGAGCAAGTAGAAATTTCAAAACAATCATTGACCACATGTGCCAATTACGGCCCCAGAGACAGAGCCTCCCTGCACACACAATGCGATTCTATTTCCTTCTGACCCTGGGAGAACTATCACTTTTCTCTGATACTGCTGAAGTGCATAGAGCTACACTCGGATTAAAATTTAATGAGACTAAATCATCTTTTAGAATGATCACTAGAGGAAAAAAAAAAGGAAAAGAAAAAAAAAAGAATACAGTTCCAAGGAAACAAGTCTCCCTTTCAAACTTCKCAGAATGATCAAATACCACAACAGTCCAGGTGTGAAACACTTTGGTTACCGGCACACACACAAATAGATCGCTTTCATCCGCATAATAAAAAAATCAAATAAACTCGGGTCTAATCAAACTATCCAAGCTTACATCTTTGATAGAGCATAAAAGCTATTTTTTGAATGAACAGATTCCTTCAATGTCCATCTTGCCTTAATTCTGCTCATCTCCTGGGTTGGGTCCGGCAGGACGCACGGCCTCTGCGCTCCCCCTGCCTGACACTCGCTGCTGCAAACGCTCCTGCGCAGGCAGCCTTTCAGAGCCAACRCAGCCGTGCCCCGAAACGGCGGCTCTGAAAAGTGTGAACTACCTATAGATTCGGCCAAGTAACACAGTAACTTTCAGAACACAATTTAAAACCATTCTTACAACCAGAAGGGGAATTTTGGTAAGCTAAAACATATTTGTACCATATTCTCCTCCTGAACTAAGGACTAATGCACAGGTACTTATGTAACTAAACCTACATGTCACATGTAGGCTATGCCTTAATAGCTAAAGGCATCGCACTCTGGRGGAAGGGGACCCAGGCGTTCTCCTCGTACTCAACTATGTCACATCAGCAGGACAGAGCAAGAGCTGCCTGGTGCCTGCCCCGGCACACATTAGAAAGAAATCTGTTTTCAAGAAAATAGGTTTTAATATCAAATTMCTTAGCAGAGGCTTGATAGGTATAAGGCAGAGTCAAATTTAAATGTATTTGAAAGAGTCTGATCTAACTTCCCTATAGACATCTTGACATTTTATGAAGAGAGGCCTCATTCACGGTAATCTGGAACAGACAGTAACAGCTGTCAGGGTAATGAAGAGGGGCAATTAGCAGGAGACAGCCCAGCAAAGGGGCCTAACCCCCATGGTTCTTACCCTTTGCTGGCACGGATACTTTTTGGAGTCATACGAAAAAAAAACAGCAAGCAAAAATAGGGACAAAACTAACTGCAAATGGTTACACGATGAACAGGGAGAAGAGTCAAGAAAAAAGCAACAAGACACAGGAACAGATGCTCCAGCAAATGAGTGGCATGACATTCAAAAACACAAGAGGAGGAAAGGTATCATCGTTTTTTCCTCTGTGTACGTGAAACAGGGTGTAACACACACAGTGGGTAACACAACTTTACATTTCTTATACAGACAGTGCTCAGACAGTTAATCACATACATACAGATAAGCAGAAGGTGTGTATGAACCTTCTGTTACATTGTTTTAATTAACCATTCATGTATCAGGCAGCAGTATTTTAACTGCAGCTCAGATACAGGACAGACTATATTTTGTATATAAATATACACAACTTCTTTTCTTTTTAAATTACCTCATTACTATGTATAGTTACTTAACAGACTGGAAAGGCTCCCAAGGTTTAACAAACAGTCTGATTACATACCTCATAGCCCAGCACCACATACTCTCCTGCGAGTTTAGCTCTAGTTAATTACTGCATACTCGTAATTAGCCATGTGCTAGCCTCGTTCTGTGTGATAGCACATGGCTATTCATAATATTGCAATCAGTTAARTGCTAGACTGCAGGACAGTAAGCACGGGCCCTGCAGGAGAGCAGTGCTGACATGCAGGAGGTCTCTGATGGCATGTAAGTACATACATCGAGTACCACGAGCGCGATGCGGCGAGATTATGTTTGCAAAGGGTGCCTTAAAATAACATAACGGATAGGAGCATTTTCAGTTTACAGCTTGCATGTCGCTGTTCATCACCTATGGAGATGCATGGGCTCCACAGTGGGGGGAAGGGTGCTGATGTATGCATACAATCAAACCTACTGCCTGCATAACTATTAACACTGGCACCAGGTGAATCCAYTGCAGTGGCTGCTGCCTCCGCTCACCAAGAGCCTCGCAAGGATTTGCAAAGGGCACCGCTCTCTTTCCCCTCGCTGTCCTCCACCCTGCAAGCACCAGAGAGAAGCACATGAAGAATTTAAAATGCAGTCTGAGCTAAAGCAGTGCAAGAGGATTCACATTCTTTGCCATAATTTCCAACTGTTGTGCCTAGGCAACACAGCAAATAACTTACCTCAAATTAACCTCTCTCCAGAACTCCCTAGTTTCATCCAGGCACAGCAGCTACAGTCTTAACATCCGCTTTAACCATGAATTTCAATGGTTTTGTTGCCGAGTGCCACAATCTTAATTAATGTAGCTTTCTAAATGTTAATATGACATGGTAACAAAAGAGGGTGTTTTTCTGGATGAACTGTGATTTCTAATAACCGCAGAGCACAATTGCTCGCCGCCTGACAGAGAAATGTGCCAGTTCCATTTGCCAGTCCAAATGTGCTTGTTGCAGCTTGAGCAGTTAATTTGTGGCAGTCACATTTGGAATATGGTGAAATATTTTCAATGGCTCTCCCAGAACCAGTTTTGTTGACAAAGTTTACACAGCGGAAAAGAAAACAGCACTGATCTGGCAGCTTGAAAAAACATCCCCACTCCTGTCCACAGCTGGTGTCTTTGCCACTGTTGGAGATTTTGAGGATATATTCGTTTTGGAAACACTAAGAGAACTACTCTCAGAAGTTCTTGGGTCGCTAACATTTTATTTCTGCTTTGTTTCACTGAATAGCTGATCCTGGTGAGTGATATTGTCAGTTTAATTTTTGCAGAAATAAAACCTACCTTCAGAAGTTAATACCATACTCTAGAGTTACAGGCTATGCACAAGAAAGCTGGAACAAACCCGACCCCTTTTAAGTAAAGCCAAGAACTATTAAATTCAATGGCTAGCCAAAGKGGGGGAAATGTCATTCAGAGCATCTAACAATAAAAAAACAACCCAAGAAAAAAAGTGCACAAATGAGTAAGCAGTAGCATCTGCTATCTAACATTTATTTTTAAATATATCATACATGTAGAAGATGTCAAGGTAAATATTTAAAGGAATAAGCCTTTATTCCTTTAACCACACCACAAAACTCTTCTCCCCACGKTCATCTGCAGCATTTCCTGAAAACTGAATCATCCAGTGCTTAAGTGTGTTTATAGTCTCTATATAATGTAACCTAAGGAAGGCACACTTCTCTGTCCATAGCATTATTTTAATGATACAAAATCACTGTCCGGACAGACCCTTTTCTGATCAGCATTTTWAAATAGTTTTCTTCTACATTATTCTTCTAGTTATCTTTATGATTTTGAGCTTTCTTSTGCAAATTACCTATACCTGGATCCATATTGTGCTTGTGAATCCATATTCTACAGGACCTAAGTAAGATGTTTTGGGGAGAAAACGGCATTCAACTGCTAAACCGTTTTGCAGATAACTGCAAATGCCTCCAAGTACAGAACATTTGGTTCTGGCTGGAAGTTTCATTTTATTTCTTATTCATCTTTCCATGAAACCCTGATTTTGATTTTCTAAAGCCAAAGTTTTGCATTCCACAACACAAAACGCCACTGCTTSACTTTCAAAGTTAAGCAGCTCTCAGCAGCAATATGTCCAACACATCTTTTAATCCCAAGCAGAAAAGCTATGCACGGTCTGCTCTTATAGAGCTCTCCGATGGGAGTCCAGGCCTCTAATATTTAAGACTTGACCTCCAAACTGTTTTCTGGCTAGAGGCTGCTCCAGCCCACCTGCCGGCCTGACACAGCACCCACACACAGGATGCTAAGGCACTTGCAGCTGGGCACAGGTGCCAAAGGCAGCTGAAGGGTGAGGCTGCAGGTGCCCGGTAGCGCGTCAGGAAAGCAGCTCTCACTGAACTAAGCCAACAGCTCTCTGACCTTTCTGGCATCACCCCCAGCCTTTTCGGCCCTCCAACCTCAACCACAGCTGCTACCAAGAGGACAAATGCAGAGCAAAGAGCAGCTGCTAACCCAGTCRCAAGTGTGTTAAACAAAATGGCCACATTAAACATTAGCACTCTGACATGGCATAATGATGATCTTTGTGGACTTTCTAATGCACTTTGGAAGACTGTAAAAACAGTTTTATGTTTTGAAAAGCTTCTGGCCTAAACTGTAGGGAAATACAGACAGAAAAGAGAGAAGACTCAAGAAGAAGTAGGCACTGGCAAGAGGTTGTATAGGTTGGGAATACTTCCCCTTTAGCAGTTCAGTTTGACCAGCTGGAACAGGATGAGACTGTCCCCAGTAACTACTAACTAGCAAAATCATGTTACACATATGACTTAGTTTGCCCTGAGACAGGGTGAAAAATTAGGTAATCTACTTCCATATCTGTATTTATGCAGTTTAATAGAACTACTATTCTAGAACAAGTAGAATAAAAGACTTTGCTCATGCAGTCTTTGTCTGGCATGAGATTTATTTTCACACTACCATTCACACCTGGAGGTACCATGGGACCTTTACTGAACTACAGCTTAATGTCTCAAGGTTGAGCAAGATTCATAGTCAACCAGGCACCTGTTGGCATCTGCAACTACAGCCTTCTGCTCTTCTTCTTTCTCTTGAGTTCATAAAAGTGATACTGTCTTTAGAGATACATTTTTACTGCATTTTTAATTCATTTACGGTACTATACAACAAATATTTTTAGTAAAGGTAATTGCAACTGCTGTTGAAGAATTTCATTTCTCTAGAACTGGTTACCAACATTTGCTTCCTAACTCAAATCAAGCAGCGAGAACTATGGAAAAGATTAAAGAGGCTTCCACGAAAGTTTCTGCTCCCTGCCACCTTTCTTCACAGCTATACAAATTACCCATGGAAATTGCTCCTTCAGAAACAGAAGCATATTCAGAACAACACATATGCAAAAACAGCATCCAATAAAAATCAACAGACAAACATGTGGTGAAGCCACAACCTATGAAAACTGGTTTCACAACTGTTAGCTTTCACCTGTCATTTACCAAGTTCCAGGGCACTTTAAGATACAATCAAAATACAATGAAAACACTTGCAACATAACTGTTACTGTAAAAGATACCCGCAACAAAGTTTGGCAGAACTATCTGCTTCCAAAAGAAAGAAACTTGACTGCAGATAGTGCTCCRCACGGCAGGTTTCACTGTGGCAGCAAAATCGTAACAAAACATTGTGYGACCTTTCTGCATTTAAATTTTCAATCCAAATTGTGCATTAATAGAGTCCTTGCAGCAGGACTAGAGAATGATTTATATAAAGCCTAGTGTTAATTACTGACTGTGATCAGGAAGATAAATGAAAGAATGTAAGGCTCTCAGTGGCACCCTCCTCAAGTCTTGCTTAATTTTCTTATGCACTGCCACAGTTCTCCATGGGGCTATAAACTAGTCTTGAGGCCACCGATACACCACATTCTTCCTTAGCTGCTCTCCAYTCCTCTCCCTTTCCAAAGGGATAACACAGTTTGTCTCAGGTGGCCAACAGCAAATCAGCACCAGTATCAAAGAGCACACAAAAAAAGTCTCTTTTAACATGCACCATGATAGACAGTGCTGCTTTATGTCCCATGCTGCCTTCCCTGTGACAAAAGGCACCTTCGAAAGACCAATGCTAGATGGCTCATATGGCACCTACCTCACACCTGAGGAGGCTATTTAGGGCTCAGGGTCTGCAAAGGGCTTTCAGCAGCTGYGATTTCATTAACTGAGCCTTCCAAGGAAGGCAACCACAGTAAATAGAGTTTGTAGAGGTAGTTCAAAATTTCTCAAGTACATTGTTACAGATTAATGGAGTATGGAGCATTCTTAATGGGAAATTAAGCTGTAACAACGCACATCAAAATCTTTACACCTCTGCTGTAAAAATACTTATTAAAAGATACAGCCAGTAAAGTTAACCTTTACTTTTATAAAAAGGGCTTTGCCATTTGGATCTGGCAGGCAGTCAAATTTGTCTCCCCTCCCGTCTTGCTCAGCTCTCTGCACTTCTCTTGGGGTCAGCTGCCCACTGAAGGTTTAGTGGTCACTCTCTCATCTAGTTACTTATGTGTTAAAAACTATCTCAAAGTGGGACAACCACACACAGCAAGAAGACACCTCTCAGCATCAAACATTTGTACCTCATACTCGGAGGTTAATCATCTACTTTGTTCCCTTGACTCTCAAAGGCAATTAAAGTTTTTTGAAGGATCAAACCCCAGAGGAAGATACAGGGAAAAAATACATAGGAAGAGGGGGAAAAAAACTGCACACACACAGATATTGGCAGCTAGTATTTGTGACAAATCTCCTGGTCTCCCAAAGGTATTTAAAAAGGATTAATATCAAGAGAAAACATTATTGCACACTGGAGAATTTAATTAATGGATGAAAATGCCAAATTATTCCTTTCTCATCACCAGAAAAAGAATTGCTGAGAAAGAAAGAAAAAGTTTGGAAGTGAAACAGTTTTTCAACATAGTTAAAGCTAAGTAACTTCTGCGATGCAGTCAAGAACATCTTGGGCTATGTCTACATTAGCTTTCTGATTAGGAGCAATAGCTGAGTCTTCAGTCATCTCCACTTACCTCCCTCTCCATCACGCTGCAGACCAGTTCAGTGTGTGTAAACTATAAATTGCAGAGCAAAGAACAACAGGAACTCCTCTGTACAAGCCTACCAGCTGCCCCTCAACTCCTAACGGTGGCAAAAGGATTCAAAGCAGTTCTTCTTTCAGAGCCTCCAACCACATCCTTGGTGAGGAATTTCYGTGAGGCAAACCAGGCCAAGCTCAAAGTAAAAGAAACCCTCAGCTTAAAGACAGAGTAGATGTAAGCACCTAATCACCAATTGTTYCCAATTACTTAGGCACTGATGTTGCACCTGCAAATATACACACAGTCTTGGCTTCCTCCAAGACTTCCAGTTTGTGGAAGTTCACTCTGTATTTACAAAGGAGCAGRAAAAAAGAAGTGGCATTTAGGTTGTTACTGGAGATTGTTACAGAGGTCAGATGACCAAAACACACTGACCCTTGCRTGGAGATGCAAACCTTAACCCTCTACACTGGGTGCCTGATACTAGAGAGTGACACAGAAGGGCWAGTCCTTCACCTGAAGGAAGCCACAGTGAATCCCGCATGGCTCTGCACSTTGGGAAGCAGTCCCTGCATGTGGAGCAGCCTGCAGCTACAAAAAGCAAAAGCAGGAAGATGTGTGATGTATGATGCCTGTTTTAATAAAAACATGTCTTCTTATAAAACCCTGGAGATCACACTACAGAGAAAGCTCATGCTGTATCCCAGGGTATCACCAAAGTAGCTTTCGATTAAGCAAACAATAGGAAATAAACATTACTAAAAGATTAAAAGTGAAACRAATGACTAACACCAGAAAAAAATTTCCACTCCAAAAAAAGGAAGTACTATAATAAATAATTATAATATATACTTATAATTATATAAAGGAGAAAAACAGAACTAGCTCTTTAAAATACAAAACAGGACGTCAGTTTGTGCTCTACACGTGCAACTCAGGCAGCAGTTTCACTGCCAGGTTTTGAACACTATTACTCCTAACGCGGGGCTGGCAGGCACCGCCCAGCTCCTCACAGCCCCGTTCGGCTCCAGACAGGCGGGACTAAACGGCTCCCGGAGAACTTTTTCCTGCTGCCTTAGCGCGGCCACGCGGCTCGTGGCGCAGAGAGCTCGCGGAGCGCCCCGAGCCGGGAGCGCGGAGCGTTACCTAGATAGATCAAGCCAAAGCCGCCCTGGCCGAGCTGGCGGCCCAGCCGCCACGCGTTGCCCTCGGTGTCCCGCAGCACCATGTCCGCCGGCAGCGGGGCGGGCAGCCTGCTCCTTCCGCGCCCCTTGGGCGCCATGGAGAGGGCGCGGAGGCCGCCTCGGCGGCGCAACGCCCCCGTTGTCGAGGCGAGCGGCCGCCCCCGCAGGCCCGCGCGGCCGTTAGCGGCCGTTAACGGCCAACGGCTGCGAGCGGCGCGGCGCGCGCGCGGCCCCG
>NW_020454971.1:250105-305584 GCF_003342845.1 Nothoprocta perdicaria | reverse complement strand
GGGCAGCCCGGGGCGGGGCGGAGCGGCCGCGGCCACGTCCCGCCCTGCTCTGCTCTGCTCTGCTCTGCTCTGCTCTGCCCGCTTTCCTGCCGCGCAGGGAGGACATCCCAGCAGCTCCTCCTCACCGCCTGCGCTCTGCCGCGCGTGAGGCCGGAGAGCCCCCGAAGCGAGATCTGAGCGGAGCCCACAGCTCAGGCTGGGGTTTTCGAGCTTTGTTAACCCCGTATTGAGTGCACGCAGYAATAAAGGAGGCTCCAAGTCGCATCGCCTCGGACCTCCTCGGCGCTGAGGGCGGCGGGGCTTTCCGACCGGTACAACCAGCCGCGCTGTGGGTCTGATCGCAGCGTGAGGGACTTCAGTGTAGCAAACGGGACTCTTGCTCAACTGCAGAGCTCAGTGGACCATGCTCCGGACTAGAAATCTCCTTAACCAACTAAGCCCCTTTCTGGGATATTCCAAAGAGTTCAAGAACAAAGCCAAGAAAGTCAAGAATCGTCCAAATCACACCTTTGGTGGCCACATGATTTGTGAACGAACAGAAAGGCAGTAAGGGAGGTTGTGATTGCAAGGTGAACATAGTCCGTGTGAAGACCCTTTCTCCTTTGACAGTCATGCAGTTTATTCTTCTTTTACATTGGCTGAGATCAGATAAAGTGACAGAAACTAAAAAAAAAAAAAAAGAATAAATAAAACTAGTATCTAGTATCGCATCAGAGAAGCGACTAGAGAAGCAACTAGCAAGAGAAGCAACTCAAGAGAAGCAACTAGCACCTTGACTTGCAGAGATTGCCATCACCGTGTGGGTAATGCTCTGCAGATATCTGCCGCTTGGGATGAGAGTCACCATCCCGCCACTGCTGCAAGGTCTTTTCCGAAAGAAATCACCTTCAAGTAGTTGCCTGGAAGTCACAGAACTGGCCTCTGGCCTGTGAAAAGAAAGATTTTTATCTAACTGTTGCAGAGGAGTATTCAAATGATGAAACTCGAGTGCAAGCKTATATGAAAGCGCTTGCTGCTTCTTAGCTATCCTTTCCCTGCCCACAAATGTACGGAATCAGGATAAGAAGAAGAAACACGGGTCAGATCAGGTTTGTGTCCATTTCCTTGACGTTTGGCAGAAACCAGACCAGTGATACATTAGACATCTATACAGACATTGCTGCCTGGCTTAAGGATTTGTTTTTCCAGTACAAGTGGGAGAAAACTTCATAACAAATTAAAACACTCAAAATATCTAGCAATKATGTTAAAAAAGATTAAATATGAATGTAGATATATGTAGCTGAAGAAACATATATGTAGCTGTAGCTGTAGAAAGATATATGTAGCTGAAGAAACAAAACTGAGGAACATATTCTTATTTTTCTTATTTTAGTTAAAGAAGGTAACCGGAGCTAATTTCCTTTCCTTTCTATAAAGCCATTGAGAATATTATGACATCAGGAAACTAGTGAAATACATTGATTTAGTAGAAATTTGGGGTTTAAAAGCTTTGCAGTTCATAAACATCTGTAAATTTTCTAGAGCGTGTTAAACTTTTGATTTCAGAACCAATCTGAATAAGATCACAAAAAGAAAACAAGAGTTTCACGCAGTTCTGAGAAATAATGAACTCATTAAAAGAGGAGGTTATTTGAAATACAGTCATTGCAAACATAGCAAAAGTGAAACTAAAAGCAGAGACACCAGAGTCTGATTTATTGCTAATGAATGTGGAGTCTGTTAATATTTTTGAAAATTCAAGTCAGGCAGCATAACATCCAAGTGACTCATTCAGCAACAGACACCTGCATATGTAGCTGCAGTTTAGATTTTTCACAACTTTTTTTTTTTTTAAATGAATCGCCTTGTATATAATTTTCTTGCACTATTAAAAGAGGAGAAATTGCAGATTTATAGCTCCAATTCCATCCAAAGGCAAGACTATYTGAAAACTTACCTGTCTTTAATATCATGTAAATGGTTTATGGCTTGTACAGCTTGACGTTATTACGCAGTATAAAAAGACCTAAAATATACCTACAGGTCAGAGAAGAGAAATTCTAAGGAAAAACATGGACAATTTTGTTTTTAGAATAGAGAATTGCTTTAAGCTTAAAGGTTTTTAAGCTTTTAGCATTCATTACAGGAACAGGAAAACTTAACAGTGGATACACAGCTGTAATAAAAGMTAACAAATATTACTTACAAAGAGCAACTTACTGAGAATAGGAGGCTACCCCTGAAGAATCAGTGTGTTGTTTAAACCTGAGTACTTATTGACCAGCAACAATAACCAGTGGGCCTCGAACTAGCATATGCTGGTGCTGCAGGTGAAGAGTGGAAGATTGTTCATCCAATTCTGTTTTAGTCAAGGCAGACAAGAGGAAAGAGCAGTAAAACATCTTAAAATAGACCTTATTTTAAAATATTCTTTTAAAAATGAATTGTATTCATCTGTTTTGCTTGGTATGGGTATGTCCAGATGTGATGCATGGGCAAATCTGAGTGTCTCCACAGAGTCGATGCAGATGCGGTTGCTGCCATCACGCCAGGAAAGAGAACAGGGCTGCTGTGGGGTCCAGGACACTGAGCAACCACTCTCAGTTGTGCTGTTAAATACCAGGCCTTTCAGGCCGGTAAGTGCCTAAGAGGCACTTGGAAAATTGGYAGTACACCCGTAAGGCACAAACTTGGGAAGTTTTGTCCTTCTCCGCAACTTGTAGGCAGCAGCCTATTCCTAATCTCTCTCCAAAGTCCTGGAGTGTGACAAATAGCCATGTATGSTGCATGTCTCAGAGAATGAGTATTTTCTTTAAGTATTTTAATAACCATTTTTAAAGTGTTATTTAAGCATTCGACATATAGCAAACTATTATTAGCTCTATCCTAAGGCTGCATGACAACACGTCTTTGTTTTAAAGCCCTGTACRTGAAAACTTAGATCCATTTTCCCTTTATTTCTTTTCTTCAACCCTAAGCTTGAGTATAAAAGATTTCAGTCAGTTATATGAAATTTTGCAGACCTCACACACACACACAGACACAAAAAGCCCTTTAAATCTGCTACAGTAGGTGAACAACTTGCAACTTCTCGCCCTGTTGCATTGTGGCACTTCTGTGGTATTTAACACTGACATTTTAGCACGTCTACTTTTAATCCCCCCTTACACCCCATTCCTCTTTGTTGCTGAAAATATCATGGCTAAATTTGCACTAGAGAGGTAACATCTCTGTATTAAGACCATTAACAGCGAAGTTTTCAGCTTCTGCTGGGAAATGTGCCCGTGTTTGAGCACCGGAGCAGAGTCCCGAGCACTTGCGGTGCCGATGCCGTCATCGCTGGCAGCATCTCACGACTTCTGAAGTAATTACTTCTCGTGGTATCAAGGGATCGCCAACATCCAGGGGCATGTTGCTCATCTCAGTCATTGTCTGGGTGCATTGACACCCATTTTCGAGACTCTGGCACTATTTTGTGTGGCTGGCCCCGTGATTGAGATCACGTAATTACAATAATTAGGAAGTCTCACCTCAGGATATTATCCGAGCGACCCACCCAAACCTAGGTCCATATGGTTTGAAATAGCTAATGAGTCAGTTAATGTGCTATGTCCAGGAGTAATGGACACTCAATATGGATGGCATGAAGATATAATTTACCAACTTCCTGACTGATTAAGGTTTTTCAAGTAGACAGTTCTTGCATTTTGCATCTTGCAATAGGTTCAAAGTATTAACTGCTTTTATGTGTTAAACAGAGMAGAAGAAAACAGCCGAGATTCCTGAAAGACAGGCAAAATATTGGCCTTTCTTTAAAGACAATTCAAAAATCGGGTATCTCAGAACTTTCATCTTATAATAATGCAAATTATTTGAAAAGCTCTATTAAAATACAGGAGATAATGAGAGCAATATGTATCATTTGCTTGTCATTGAAGCCAAGTTGCCTCAGTGAATAAATAATTCCCCTACTGCCCTTTCTAGGCCGGGAAAGAAATTCTTTCATGAGGGGAATATAGCTAACTAGCTATATATCAGCTATATATCATATATATATATCTATATAGGTTATATATATGTATTTGGTTTTGTGGGGTTTTTTTTTTGACTGAGCTGAACTGCAGAGTCTGTGTGTTCAGTCAGGGTCAAGATTCTTCTTCCCACCTCTGTTCCCACCTTCCATATAATTTTAGTGGCTGCTGGGATGAGATGTTGCTTCCGCTTCCATTACTGCAACTGAAAAGACCACCTGGGCCTGGGGTTTGTTCCCTATTTCTTCTCATATGCGAGAAGCTTTATTGCTCATGCCTTTCAAAAATATTTTTTTTTTTGGCCACATTCATTTATTTTCAAAAATGTTCAAGTACATGATGTAAGTCCATTGTGGGAATAGATTTCTTTTATTTACAGAGAGGAGAGAAAGTCTAATGTTTAAAGTAGAGAAGAAGATTAGCAATGATTTTCCTTATGGGAGTAATTTCAAGAATCCTAATCCTTGCTCTGCTGTTGAATGACCTCGTACAAGTAATTTCGTATTTCTCTGTCTCATTTTATCCATCTGAAGAGGTCTGGGGTGGCTTGTTTGAAAATTCTGAGATTCGCAGCTGCTGTGTGAGGATCATTGTGGCTGCTGTTACCCGATGGTGGCCGTTAGCACTAGCTTCTCATGGAGCTCATGATGAATTAGAACTGGTTTCCCATACAGAAACTTCAAATGTTCTCTCTCCTTTCTCCCGTTGTTTCAATTCCTTTTTATTTATTTATTTTTTTTCCAATCAGAAATGGATGAACTCCTTCTTTCGTCCAAAAATGAACACACATGGAAGGCAAAAATTGCATGAAGTTACCACGGTCTTGCAGAGAATGTAAGTGCAATCGTCTCCATGGCATGCGGGTACATGTTAGGCTAGGTAGAAAAGTAAAGATACTGTGGCCTGAAAAGCAGGACCAAGTTGCTCAACTTCTTATTATTTGGATGCTAAACCTTTTCAAAGAATATCTGGGAATTGGGAATGAAGAAATAACAGGAATATTAGCAGTACTACACTGTTCTTAGTCTACAGGAAGCAGTGACTTATTCTTCTGCATAGCAGTATTTGTAAAAAGGCTTAGTGAAGCAGAGAGGAATTATGGTGAAGCACTCAAGGAGCAAGGTGSATATGCTCCTTTAAGTCTTTCAGTTGCCAAGATTACCTACATAAAGCTGTTTGAGAAAGCAAACTCACCTGTCATGGCATCCATTATTCACATATCAATGCTACTTCTTATATATAAACTTAATTATTATGATGAGATATATTAAATATGACCCATTTTACTGCAAGATTGACTTTTTTTCCTGACCTCAGAATAAATATTGATCTTCCTGATCTTTAAATGTAGTGCAAAGGTCATCATATTAATGGCATATTAATAGAAAGTAGCCCTGACCATGCAATATTAATATATTTCCATTGTTATTTCTCTGATTCCATCCAGATGGAAAAAGGCAGGGTGCCARTGCTTTCTTTCCTAGGAGAAATTAGGAAGCCATTGCATTTCAATGACTGTTCAGGCTGCTTTCAATTYGGTTGAAAAAAATACAGACAGTGGTGAAGTGGCATGTAGACTGTATAATGCATCTAATAAAATAGTGGTGTGTTGGGAAATGCAGGGCACAGAGTCTTGGTCTTGGCCCTTGTCTGTGCCCGATTGGGGTCCAGTGCCMTTTGCTGTGTCAGTTCTGTGAACAGAAACACAGGTGCAAAAGGAGACTGATGGGATAATCTGGCAGTTTGGGTTAGCAAATTCCATGTCTGGGACTCTTCTCTAATAATCTGCCATTAATAATTTCTTTAACAGTTGATTATAAAAGCACTTACTCAAGTGAGTCTTGCCCTGCTCATGTGTGTTTTCATTTTAAGAGTAACTCTTGTATATCCAGGTTCAGAACTGCTCTTCTAACAGCAGCTGAGCAAAGAATGATCTGTTATTTCAAAATATTTGTTATAGAGTAATTGTATGTGGCTTTTCTATGACAAGCAAGGACAGGAAGGCTTGCAATGAAATAACCTTTAAGTAATACTGTATAGATGCTGAAGGTCCTGAGAAAACAAAATTCTCCCTTCACTAGCGGAGCAATACCTACATGAGTCTTATACATGATGTTTTAGTATCAGTCTTTCTGTTTAATATACATTTTGAGTGTGTTGTGTCAGGTGCCATAAGTCAAGAAGGGAGATGACAACCTGCATTCCATAGTTTATAGGCAGAGGGGAAAATAAATGTGTGTGGTATGGCATATTACCATATGGAAAACACTTACAATTAAGAAAGGAGGGAAAAGTGTCAACAAAAGGAGGAAAAAGGTCAACAAAAGGAGGGAAAAGGTCAACAAAAAATCTGGTAGACTGGCCTCAACAGTGAGCATCTGTAGCACAGTTTTTTGAAAGAAAAAAAAAAGCTGAATCCATGATGATAAATGGAATATGGAATAAAAAGCAACATTGCTTTGCATCATGCCACGCTAACTTGGTATCTATCTTTTCTAAGGTAACTGATTTGCTAGGCAAGAAGAGCCTGATGGGTCTAATTTATCTGGACTTCAGCAAAGCATTTAATACAGAACCACATGGGAAATTATTAATTAAGCTGGAGAATGTATAAATAAGTGCAAGAACTGTAAAATAGTGGGGAAATGGGCAAAAAGTCATAGACTGAAAGGGGAAATTATGGATTAGAAAGAGGCTACTAGTTAGTTCCCTAAAGATCTACCTCCATACCTATTTAATTCACTGTTGCTAATTTAATGACCAACAGTAACAGCAAGGAAATCTCCATATACAAATTTGCTGATGAATACAAAGAGGTGAGGCACTGATAAAACAGCGATTCAACATTTGCAAAGATTTTGATGCATTGAAGTATTGGTGTAAGAGAAATGTAATGAAATTTCATAACACATAATTTGAGGCTGTTCTTTATACATATAAATTTTTTGAGACTGCTGATTGTAAATCAGAATTCCTGGAGGAAAAGGAGGAGAATCCCCAAATCTGATTAAACTTAATTAAACTGAACCATGTGTAAAGATCCTCAAAGCAAAAATACAGTTTTCGCTTTGGAGTAAGTTTCGTTTTAGCAAGAGAAAAGTCAGTCTGCAATAATTGCCTTTCAGCTTGTCTAAGCCATTGTAGCTTCACTAAAGCCCATGGAATTGTCACCTGTCATAGCAGCTGAGCATCTCTGCGTGTTCCTCTAAACTCAACTGTATTTTATTAAGAAATTGAGAATATATTTGGCGATTCTTCATTGGGAATTCATCTTGCTGTCTTTTGTACATTAAGTGTGGAATCATGGGTGTTTTCTCTGAAACACTGCAGGCAGAGGACAATGCTTGTCTGCAGTTCTGCTGTGGAAAGCACAGCTAGATTATGACTCTGTATTGGACTGGAAGAGGATCTCTGCAGATGACACCAAGCTGGCTGCAGATGACACCAAGCTGGGTGGAGTGGCCAACACTCCGGAGGGCTGTGCTGCCATCCAGGGGGACCTGGACAGGCTGGAGAGTTGGGCAGAGAGGAACCTCATGAGGTTCAACAAGGACAAGTGCAGGGTCCTGCAGCTGCGGAGGAATAACCCCAGGCACCAGGACAGATTAGGGGTCGACCTGCTGGAAAGCACCTCCACGGAGAGGGACCTGGGAGTCCTGGTTGACACTAAGTTAACCATGAGTCAGCAGTGTGCCCTCGCGGCCAAGAAGGCCAATGGGATCCTGGCTGCATCAGGAGGAGTGTTGCCAGCAGGTCAAGGGAGGTGATTCTGCCCCTCTACTCAGCTCTGGTGAGGCCGCACCTGGAGTACTGTGTTCAGTTCTGGGCACCCCAGTATAAGAGGGACGTGGAGCTTCTGGAGAGGGTCCAGAGAAGGGCAACCAGGATGATTAAGGGAATGGAACATCTCTCGTATGAAGAGAGGCTGAGCGAGCTGGGCCTGTTTTCTYTGGAGAAGAGAAGGCTCAGAGGGGATATGATTAATGTGTATAAGTTCAGGAAGGGAGAATGCAGGGAGGAAGGGGACAAGCTGTTYKCACTGGTGGCCAGYGATAGGAYGAGRGGTAATGGCCACAARCTGAARCACAAGAAGTTCCGTCTCCAGGTGAGGAGCAACTTCTTTACTGTTAGGGTGACAGAGCAGTGGAACAGGCTGCCCAGGGAGGTTGTGGAGTCTCCTACTCTGGAGGTCTTCAAAACCCGCCTGGATGCCRCCCTGTGCCACATGCTSTAGGTGTGCCTGCTTGAGCAGGAAGGTTGGACTAGATGATCTSTAGAGGTCCCTTCCAACCTTAAATATTCTGTGAATCTGTGAATCTCTTCAGCTAGAAACAGGTTCTGGAAGGAAAAAGACTGAAAAAAAATGAGACGTAAAATCTTTTCGGAGATCAAGTGAACAAAATTTTTCAGGCATTTGTTATGCTGTAGGAATAAATTTTCATGTGTACAGGTACTTGATTTGATAGAAGAATTAAGGACTAGGCAGAGGATAGAAAAGAGGTGTTCATTTTGTGCATTTAGAAATAGTATCAGAAACATCATGAAAGGCAATAGGAATGCACGGTAACATGCATTATTTTCGGATATTCAGGCTTAGGTCTTGAAAGCAACCTATCCTTCCACTTCTCCAACTCTGTGTGTGAAGACCAACAGCTTGGCTATATCTTCGTTCTTTGCACAGGAAAGATGGCAAGAGTTGCTGAAGTATGAGTTTTGTGGGTTTTTTTGATCCTGTGGGATTATCYGAAGAAAGAGAATTCAGCTTGACACCATCATTAGTTTGGTGTTTCCAAAGTTTAGTGATACACTAGTAGTTACACACTACTCAAGTAAATGAAGATAATGGAATCTAGTACTATTGAAGTAACATCTCAGGCCTATTTCTCTCTGAAGATTTCAAGGAAAAAAATGACCTGCCTATTATTGACTGAATATTCTGAAGAAAATATAACTTTTGTATTGCTCTGTGCTCCTAAAAATTATTAGCTGCATATAGGCATATAGGAATATCACCAGAAACAGTTTGTATACATTACTGAGTACATGATATACTACATATGGTAGTATTAATTGATTTGTTTGTATATCTGTCTGCCCTTTGTATATATGTACTTCTATGCTTGTCATACTTTATTGAAGCATATATGATTTGAAGAAGTTGATCACCTGCTGGGCTATTTATCCTATGTAAATTCCACATTAAATGACAAATTTTAGATCCATCAGAGAGAGACGGKTAAGTCCATCCGCTGAATTCCTGTTTGTATTATTACTTTCTAATGAATTCTGTACTACAGCAGGTGTCAAATCATATCTGTTGTTTTGCAATCGAGTATGAATAGAAGATGTATTGCTATTGCAAATGAATCTAATATGAATCTAATGAGCAGTAATGAGCAACTGTTTTGTCATTATTGAGGCAACCACTGTGATGCTAATAAACTCTCATTTCTGCTCTTTAGAAAAAAGCACTGACCAGGATTTATAACATGGCCTTAATGTCCCAAAAGCCTTAGGCAAAAGAGAAAAGTGGAACCCCTAAACTGAGCATAATTTAGTCATTTTCTATGTGGCAGTTCTCTTATTTTCTCTTATTAAACTAAACCTGGTTTAAGCTTTTCAGGCTTTCTTACATTTGAAAGGAAAAAGATGAAGAATGATTGTCTATTAAAGGCACATAAAGTTAAGAAGATGGGCATTTTGCCTTAATTTTCTCTAATGTAAGTACACTAATTCCATACTTCTACACTTGACAGTGCCTTTGTAATAATAAAGGCAGTTATGTTCAACTGTTTTAAAAACAGTCACTTTAAAAATAACAGGCCATTAAATCAATATGGAACTATAACATCTTTTGGGGAAGATACCACAACTGTCTCTTAATTGAAGCTTCATTTTTTATTTTTTAATTTATTTCTGTTACTGTTGGAATGTAAGGCTGCTGAATACACAAAAATACCTTTTGACACAATAGCACCAATAATTTACTACATAACTGGTATGTAAACGAGTTCTGACTCCTGTGTGGCTCTGTCTTTTCCAAGTATAAATAATACATAGAATGATACATAAAGCAGTGTAAAAGGGACAGCTGGGTACACAGTACTTACAAGGAGCGCACAGGAAAACCAGTCAGAACTGCCTTTCTAAAAGCTAAGTACTATRCTTCCATCAAAAAATAATGCTTCTGTGTATATAGTCTTCATGGACTCATCTCTCTGTGCAATAAAGCTAGATGTACTGTAGAGATTCATTTTAGCATTTCATTTGGAGGTTTGAACTGTTCTGTGTAGGGTACAGCTGTTTGTTTTACTACAGTACACTCCATAGTTGCTTTAACTGCTGAATGGAGACTATATTGCCAATATTTAAGGTATTATATAGACACAACAGTGAAACTGTGAATTCATGAGCAAGCCAGGAATGGGCGTTAGGACAGATTATAGCAGTCATCTCTCAACATTGCAAATAGGGTGTCAAAGGTCCATGCTAGGGCATTAAGAGGACTTTTGGCCCCAAAAGCAGTAGCTTTCCATAGTTCTGCTCATTTACAGACTTCTTGGTTGCATCCCTGTACCTARGAGGGGAAGGGAGCAGAGAGCCAGGACTGCTGCCCTTTCCCAGCAGCTCTGCCAGGACTCTGTTGACTGGATGAGTCATTGCCTCCAGCTTCCCTTCTCTTCCTCAGAAATATGTGGACCATATTTACCCACCCTGTAGGTGTATCAGGGGGTTAGTTTTTCGTAGTGCTTGACAGACAGAGTTGGGAAAAACATCCCAGCTCAACAGCATCAGCAACCTAGAACTCTCTGGGACACAGGAGGACCTGGATAGCTCGTAGACTGACACGATGTCCCATGAAAACGCACAGTAAGGAGCCTTGCATCCACCCCTGTCATGCTACCTGGCCACTGTGCTGTGAGATCCAAACAATCTCTTCCAGTCTTCCAGGCCTGCCATAGGGCCGAAACTGAAGCCACGTGTTGCATGTGCAAGGCTGGTGAAGTCCAGGGGGCAGCAAGCAGTAAGTAGCAACAAGAGTCCTTAACTAGCGACACAGCATTGATCTCCTTCCCAAARGATAAGAAGTTTAAATAGGTCGGTGAATGGAGGAAAGGCTCGCAGAAAGGAGGCAAAGGAAGGATCATGAAACTGTTTACAGTATTATACATAAATCATGAGGGACTCAAATGGCATCATGTATCATCAGGATGTGGATTATGGATGTTGCAAAGAATCTCATCTAGCCTGAGGCATAAGGCGTGAGACTTTACGTGGTCCACCTTGCAGCTCGCATTCTGAAAGGACACAAGGACTTGGTAACACTGAGCGTAAACCTGGTATCAGTCTGTGCCTGCAAAGTCAGCTCGCCCTTTRGAAACCCTCCTGCTCCCTTGTTTCCTCTCGTCTCCTTCAGTGAGGAATTGCTGTCAGGGGAACCTGAGCCCAGCGCCGGGAGCCTCAGAGYGGCTGCGCTCGTGGCTCCTGGCCGGCTCCGAGGGCCGGCGCGGAGGCCCCACAGGAATCAGCTTCTTATTTGGGCTCTGTTCACCTGAGAGCCCCGCTGCCCCAGATGGCTCAGTGTGGCTGATGCCCAATGTCGCTCTGACACAACAGGGTGAAGCAGGCTTACAGACAAAAAGACAYTATAATTTTCAGTTAGAAAAGGCAGAACTTCAGCTTACGTGAATGTTAAAAGATTTATGTTCTTTTCATTTGCTAGTCTGAGATGTTTTGTACCAGGCCACTTGGCAAAGTTCAAGGAGAACTTGCTTTTGAAATTTTTGCTTTCACATTAACAGGACCGTGTTCATTTTCATGCAGAAAATCTTCTGGCAAAATACAGCTTTCTCTTTTTTTAATAACTGAGAGAAGAAGTGGTAGCTTGTGGATGAGTTGAAGTGATTTCTAACTAGAGAMGGTATAAAACCTACCCCCATTGAGCTCTGTAGTTGCGGACAAAACATTTTTATGAGAGGATATTGTGCACAGTAATGACTCTGGCGAAGGGAGACGCTCAGGCCTTGCAGAATGGCACTAGTGAATTAGGCAGCAGTGATAATTATTCTGCTTCTCCAACCACTTAGCCCTTGGAGGACATGGGAAAGTATGTTTATTCCTTTAATTCTTATAATTCTATACTTACTAAATAACATGTAATTGTTATATATAATTATATGTTTATATGCACATATATAAAATATATGTTATACATAATATATTTATTATATAAATATATAATATATAAATATATAATCATAAATATATAATTATGATGTATGTGTAATTATTTTATATATATGTAATTATTATATATATATATATATATACACTTATGATTACAATGGCTGGTATCCTGTTTTCTTCTGCTCTTCAAGGTCCATACAGAGTAGATGCTCTAGGCTGCCCTACATATAGCCAAGCAGCCTGTCGCCTGAGTGTCTGATCGCTGTCATGATGCCTTTAATAACAGTATCATTTATAGAACTTGTGTTGTGTGGCTCTCYTGTCACCTTCAGTTCACTAGGAGCATCTTCAGTCCTTCTCTATTCAAATAAATGGTACTGAGTACCCTACCTGTGCTGTGGATGCATATTCAGCAAGAGCAGTCATCCCTGGGAGAGCTCCCAGGACACATCCTACCCCAATTAATGCCTGAGCATGGGTGTTATGATCTGAATATATTCCCACCTGAGAGGCGACATCCTCAGTTCTGTAGCTATTGGCAGGAATGGGCTAACACAAGAGAATATCCTTCTAGGAACACAGGCCATGTGGTGAAATCAGGGAGGATTTTATCCGTCCTTGTGCCTCTGACAGCAGTTTTGAGACAAGGAAACTCTGCTCGCAGTGCAGGTTTGATAGATGCAACAAAATCCAAGAAGAGAAGGCGTGGAGGTCAAAGCCCAGTAAGAGGAAAAAGGGGAATAGATGTTTTACATTCCAAGTTTCAAGAGAATTTCAAAAGAGAATGAAAAGAGAGTCAGAAGAGAATCTTCTGTTCTCTTGGGCAATAGTGTTGAAGGTTTGTGTTTTTGTAAGGAAATGATTTCAATGGCTGGAATGATTTTTCATTGATTTTCCTGAGGGTTCCCCAAGATGTATTTTTAAGGTGCGTCATACAAATCAAATATTATTTGCACTTTCCCTTTCCAGCTTTCCAGTGGAAACATTGCAATAAATGCACCACGCATACCAAACATCTGTCAGAACCTGACATTACCTCCTCTTTATAGCTCAGAGTGGTTTTTCATTAATTGGCTGTAAAAGGAAAATACCAAAAAGCTTGTTCAAAATGCACCGTAAAAAATATAAATGCTTAGAGGGCATTGTTTATAAGTGTGCTTTTCATGCTGACATTTGAATGAGCCATGAAACATAAGCAGATGTAAGAGAAATGCAGACAAAGTATTGCGAAGTCCAAGAATTCCATGTGTTATCCTTCACTTTTACTAGCTACCATTAAGGGCAGAGAAGCTTTCAAGTTTTTTTGGAAACATGCCCTCCTCCACATCTCATAACGTGAGAAGCTCATATGTGATGAGCTCTCCCGTGTGACATATATTACGACGCTCACGTACGAGGTCATTTGAGGATCTTGCAGGTTTGTGAAGGAAGCAAGAGCTCTGGGATTTTGCACCTACCCTGCAGGAGCAGCTCTGCTTTCTGCACCAAGCTTGAGATKGTGGCCCATCAGAACAAGAAAGAAAAGGGCTAAAGGGCTCGTGGTGCTTCGGAAGGGGAAGCAGCTGAGGGCAGAGTACAAGCCCATGCACCAACTGCTGTGATCACAGCGCTGGAGAGCCCTTCTCTATAGCTACCTTTAGGATTTAAATAAAAGCCCAACACATCCCTGTCTGCTTCAGCGAGGCACAACAGAGGATTACTCTGTTGATGTGATTAATGGATACTTGGCAGGAGTGGGGATTCTAAAGGAAATCCACCTCTAGGAGCGTTTTGAATTGCATAAGACTCCTGTGTTTTGTAATCCTGCTGGTATCTTCATGGTCTCAAGAATTTGGATTTTCTCAACAAACTGTGTCTTTTTTTTCCTTTTTTTTTCTCCAAGGAATATGGATTAACAACTTYCTGTTCAAGCACGTTTGCTTAGTAGTTTTGAAGTAGGCTGCAGTGCTCTGGTGTAGCCCAGGTAGATGCTGGCTAGAATATTACTTGTGGCTACCTATGATCTTTGCTGATCTAAAGTTTTCCAAACAATAGTAACATACTAGATAATTTTCACTATTTGAACAATGTGCTTAAACATCTTTGTGTATTATATTTTAGTTCATAAGAATGTGTCTTCCAAGACAAATATTTAATATTCTAGTGCTCTAAAAATATTAAATAGTAAAATAGYTTTTCTCAACTATCTCCAGTTTGATTCAAATGTTTTTTAATCGCATGGAAAATCTTTCAGGCTTTTAGCTTTCTCCTCTGGCCTCTATTAYCTCTTAAAAACTGTAAATGATGACATTTCATTGTCATAATTGTCATATTCTTAATGATTTCCGATTTCTCTATAATTCTGGACAAAACCACCAAATAAATTGAAACATAAGTTTACATTTAGTCAAATAGTTTGCATTTAGTCAAAATTTTCATAGCATTAAGAAATCCCATTTGCTCCAGAGATGAAAACTTAACCTGTTAAAGAGAAGGTGACCTTTCTCTGCACACCTTTTTCTTGCAGAAGCTTTTCAGAGTCTCATAGTCATGTCTAATAAATAAATTACTTATCTCAATTCCTTTTAATCTTTTTACCTTCTATAACCACAGGTTGTATTACTATGCTAAGTACTTTCCTGTCTCTGCATTTTATTCTTTTTCCTTTTATTTTCCCTGCTTATCTGAAGTTCCAGCTCAATGAAGTCAATGGAAACTCCCTCATTATGTTGCATGGAAACCAACTATAAAACAGAATATCTGATTGTTTCTTCTTTCACTTTCATCTTTGTTTTGTTTTTTTCTGTTCACTCATCATGTTTTTGTCTTGCTGTGTAGAGCCGAAATCAAGTTTTAAAATGTTACTTTTAATAACTCAGCTGGGCTTGAATATATTGTTGTTTGTAGGTCAGCACAGAAAGAAAAGATTAAATAAGTAATGTGGTGACTCACCAATGTACTTGAATGGTAGATTTTCTGTCACACTGTAGGTAGATTTTCTGTCACACTGATATTTGGACGAAGCTGTTTATGAATCTATTTGAGTCAAGGTGATAAGAATCCAATCAAGTGGTTTTCAATTGCTCTTTTTTGCTGATGTTTGGAATTCTTCAGATATAAAGGTGAATATGTGAAAAATTTTGCAAGGCATTATGCACAAGACGTAATATTCGTAACTTTAGAGGTCTTCTGGAAAGTTATGTTGCTACATTTGACCACCTCTGGAATTATTACATGTGTTGGGGAGCATTTGCGGCATGTCTTCCACACGGATTGCACTGTCACACTCTGTGGACTGCTTGGTACTCACCGCTCTCTGCACTCATCTCCACAGCCATCTCCTGTAAATGCRCCCACCAACATTACTTCTTGCTAATTGAATTTTATCGCAGACTTTCAGGAGATTCTTCCAAGTGATTCTGTCACCTTTGCCATACATAAACAGCACAAAATATGGTCCATATCTTTTTTCTTTATGGCATCTGGCTCTTCAGATGACTTCACAGGTACCTCATCTGAGACCTGGCCACCACCTCCCATCATGAACCGGATTATCTTCACTGGGATAGGTGTATTTTAAATCTGGTTCAATTTTCAGTAGGGCTCTGCAAGATTAGAGAATGTCATTCCTGGAAACTRATATGTGGGTGGTGGATCTGTTGCATTTAAACTTATCAAAAGATTGTATCCAAATTTCTGTATTTTCCAGCCAGCTTTCACAGGGGCTTGCGTGGCAATTTGCTGCTATCCCTCCTTACGTAGTGCTGTAAACCCTGGACCTGCAGTGAGTTACATGTCTGCACAGCGTCCCACTGAACTCACTGAGTCCACAGAAACTGCCTGGCTGAATCCTACCATCATTTTTTAAATAACAAAAGCACAGGCTTTTTTTTTTTTTTTTTTTTTTTTAATGTGGTAATTTTAGGGCCAAAAAAGTTAACAAGATATTAGTCTTATAGAGATGTAAATATCTTTTTACTCAGAAATACACAGAATTTCCAAATTCTCCAAGTACTTAGAACATCCTTTTAACTTTTATTTTAAAGATTATCTTTTTTTGTGTGGCTTTAAGGGGAAGTTAAAGTTCTGAAAGCAAATTGTCCTTTAGTACTTTTTGATATTTGGCATGATATGAAATTGCTCATAACTACAGGTGAATTTTCAAATGCTAATCATAATTTCCACAAAAATGTAGACTGAAGATATGTGCAACTTCTTGGTGTATTCAAATAACTTATTACATTTTCTAGTTCAAAGAAGATCTTACATAAGGGCTGTGGCATAAGACTTATTACCTCTATAATGGACTTCTGATAAAATAGGTGAAATTTTCCATTCCAAGTAACGACAGTTGAAAATGATTGCAGCTTTGTGACACTCATGGACACGGCTTCTTCTTATATGGCTTTGCTTCCCCCTGGGAAGTAGCTTTAGGTCTCTCACATCTGTCAAATAAATTCCATCTAACTTGAAAATTCAGATTTTAAATCATGCAGACTAAATAATTATATGAAATATAGAGTTGTCAGTCTCAAGCATTTGAAAACTAGATATCCACTCCTGCAATGTTTTAGGATCGGGATTAATGATTGGGATCAAATGATTGAATAAATGTGTGTGTGTATGTGTGTGTTTTTATTTCCTTTTTTGTTTGTGTGTTTGATTTCATGTTTTTCAAATTCTTTCATTTTAACAGCAGGGCTTAAATTGCTGCAAAATGAGAACCGAGGTTTTTATTGAGCCAAGGAAGCCAGGCTTGCATGAAATACTTCAAATATTGGAGAACAACAGTGGGCATATAGAAAAGATCCTTGCTGCAAGAAAAATAAGAATAAACTACAACTTTATTGTTGTATAGTTTGTTTATTTTTAAGCGGGAGCCTAAAACCCTGAGCAGAGAGCTACAGTTAATGAATTTAGGAATTGTCCTGTTGCTTGGGACATTTTTTAAGGCTTGATCCAAATCCCAGGGAGGGGGCCACAGGCTAGGCACAAACTGGGAAAAGGCTCTTGGAATTTGAGCAAAGAAATTGTTCTTGTTGGTTCCTGCTGTCTTGAGGAACAGAAAACTTGATCTCGACTGATGAGCAGCATTGCTTGAAGGGAATACACCCTTCCTTTGCCAGCGTGGCCTTCTAACKGGGATAAACTCTAAGAATCTTGAGTTTTTGGCTAACTGCTCAGTGACAAAGGGAGGATTTTGTKTATTTTTCCTTAGCTTGACTTGCCACAGTGAGCTGTTTGAGCTAATCTATCGAATGATTTCACTGCCTGYTTTTAACACAAAAAACATTAGTACTTCTGCTAGGGTGGATATAACCTATGCTAACAGGGGGATTTCCTTCTGGGGAGCTGAACCGCTGTCTCTTCCTTGTGGGCTGGAGGTATCTCTGTGCTCACTTTGCATCTGCCTAGGGAAAAGTCACATCTCTTCCAAGATCCCACAGGAAATCAGTAGCAAAGATGGGAATAGATGAATGTCCCTGTAAATAAATGTAAARTTACAAGGCGAGACCTTCCTACCCWGCTTCGCCTGGTAGTGCTGCCTCCTCTCCTTCAGCTTGTCCCAGGCYTTCTGCTTACGCTTCCACTCTCTTGAGCTTGCTCTTCTCCTGTTCTTCCTTTCCCACTGCACATCCCTCTTGCTGGAGGAGCCTGACCTTACCCCTCAGGGCTTCCCTTCCAGGGTGCTCCGCAGTCTTTCCACTTCCCTAAAGAAGCTTTCAGATCCCTCTGCCGCCGAGGGCCGGCTCTGTACAGCCGCACAGCAGTGACCAGGCCTAGTGAGATCCCAACGGGGCATCAAGGCCGCAGCCATCGGAGCCGCCTCTCCGCGGGGCAGACCTGCAGCACCCCGTCCTGCCTGGCTGCATCCAGGCTGCAGGGAGCCCAGGAAGCAGCCACCGCAGGAGCACGTGTCACCTGCAGGAGCTGCTGCTGCTGCCAGGAAGGGCACTGCAGCACCCAGGCCTTCAGTGCTGCAAACGCTGTCTGTCCACGCACAGCAATAAACGTGACCGTGTTTGGGGCCTCTCTGAAATCACAAGGCAAAGCACAAAACCTCAACAGAGCAAAGTCTGGGCATATTGCAGAACTGTTTTAGTTTCAGGTCCTTTTTTTAAAAAAAAGAAAAAAGCTGTTTTGGAGGAAATTTGACTTGACAGTGATCTTCAGAATAAGCTGATCTTCCCGAAAGAGCTTCCTAATTTGTACCTGTAATAAATACATCATCTATATAACTGATTCCTGCTTTTGAACCATGCCATGTTTGTTCCATTATATGATGAAATACAGATGCATTTCCCAACACACCAGGAAGCTATTTCTAAATCATCTTTTGCCCCACTGCTGACCAAATAAAGCAATTCCAGAGTTTCAGGATTTAGAGCAGATTCATATCTAAAAGGCTGCTGAGGGCTGCTTGATAGTCCTGGTAACTGCAGGGAGAGTCCTGCTATTTCAGAGTCAATTCACCCAGCCCACGTACAACATGACCAAGTTAATAGCTTACTGCTGCTAACCATTTTGTTCCACAATTTCAGCTGCTTCATTCTGCACTGTAGCATGCCCAAAGAAACCAAAGCTGGTCCCTTCCTGGCTGCACAGTCCTTGTGTTCTTCCTAGCAAGGCAAAACTCCCTGACTGCTTCCCAAAGTTGCTCTCTGAAGGATGGCTGTTAAATATCTCACGGAGCATGGAGCACCTTTTAGGTGAACATGGGCACTAACTTCATCTGAAGGTGATTATCTAGAACAATAAGCTTCTATGGCTAGCAAGGACTTGTGGCTTTGCTAGCTAGTGTGTTTGTTTGTTGAGAAATATCACTGCCTCACTATTGGATTGGAGGCTTGTCATCTATCACCCTCTTGTCAAGGTTTTCCATTCTTTGCCCTTCTATGAGTCTTCCTCGAGCCACCCAACTGCATAGAACCAGTGCCTGATGAGAACTTGTTTATGATAAATAATGGATACAACAATCTTCATTACTATTAATATTTAAATAATATTTATGTATCATAACAATGCTGCTAGAAATGCGTGGACTCTCATATGTGTGACGCTGCAGCAGCATTACTCTTATCTTGTGTGTTCATGCCGTTTAGGTCTTCCATTCAAAGCAGCAAGGTTTTCTTTGTCCTTCTGGCATCAGCAAGAGCAGCTGGATGATCCTCCTGACCTGATCTTGTCTTAGTTCTGCACAATACTTTTTATCTTTGCTCACCCTCAATGAGCTCACCCCAGACTATCATGAGTACATTGGGCTTGGGTAYTTTTAGGCAATTAATGTTGAAATGCTGTAGTTTCCTCTCTCCTTTTTGCTTCTTAAGGCGTAGGTCTTGGCCAAAGTGTCTCTATGTTCTGGCTGAGCATCCTCATGAAACTCCCTCCTAGTCCTCTGTCTTTGCAAGCCTGACACTTCGTAAGGTCCTTGGAGGTGCATGTGTTTAGCAGCAGGATCGGTGACCAACTGTTCTGTGGGATTGTTACAGGACATTTCACAAATGTTTCTGCAGTTTCAACTTTTTCTTACAAGAGGCTGTTCACACTTCTTGATGTCTTTCCTTCAYGGAGCAGGTTGCAGGATTTACCTGATGCCCTTTGGCTTTCCACAATCATTTGACTCTATGTAGATGGTAGCAATGATTAGAAGAAGGGTTACTTGCTGTGGTAAAACTTAAAAATGATTAGTTTATGGCTTGATAAACTTGTACTTTGCAAAGTTTTAATGGAATAACTCAGTTGACGTACATTAATGAAATATTAAAAATYGAGTTTGATCAAACTTGATCAAACCTTGAAAGGTTAGGTATCAACTGCAAAATTCTGTCTGATCTGTGTAACCATGCTGGAAAGAAGTTATGATTAAAATAAGTAATCCCATTGTCCAGCATTTCTTAGGCTAAGTTTTGTGCAAGCACAACTGTGAATGACCAATTTTCAGCATTGACTTTAAGATGCTCGGACGGTTCTCCACTGATGTTACTTGATGATGAATATACTTGATCACCCACTAACAGAAAGCATGGACACATCAAAGAGCTTACCAGGTTGTGGGCTACTTTTGTAGGCTACTTTTTTGGGTGGGTTGAGGGAGAGATCGAGTCTCTAGAATGGAAAAAAAGAATTGAGTCCTAATGAAGTGAAAAAAGTAAGTGAATGTCCCAGGCTCCTTGGCTCAGGCAAGGAAAGATCTCCTCTTTTGCATGGAGCATGAATGAAGYGGGCATGTTCATATACATTTGGACAGGCGTGAATTGAAGATTGTCTTTTGAGAGCTAAAGTCGTGAGCACTAGAGCTCGACTTGTCTCCACCAGCTCATGCCCTGAGCTCAGGCAGCCTCCTCTACAAGTTGTTGCAGGGGAATAACTCAGCGTATGGTCAGCAACTCAGGCCATATTTTCCTCAGAGCCCATCAGTAAGCAACTGTTTTATGTAATCAGAGATTGCTGCTTTGTAACAGAGAATTTGCAAACATGACACACTGCCCAATATTTAGGCTTATTATTATTATTATTATTATTACAGTATGGCCACCGGAATTTTAAATATATGTTATAAAACCAGTATGTCTATTTTTTTTTCCTGTAACTTTCCCCTCACCACAAGGCCTCCCTAGTCACCATTTTCAGTCACTTCCCCCTCTCTCTTTAAGCTGGTACCTCTATAGAGAGGTGGTCTTGATAATCTTTGGTTTTGTGGCCTGATAACTTCTCATCAGCCAACCTCTGTGGCCTTGTTCTCTGTGCTGGCTTTGGCCAAGCCAGCTGTGCAGGTTAGCCCCTTCCCTCCTCCCACCTCTACARAGAGGTGGCAGGAATCTAATATTGAATTTCACTATTACAAACTATTACTTTGGACTTGAGCATGGACAGGAGAGGCCCACAGACACCCTTCCTCTCTTCCCAAGACAACAATGTTTCCCCGGGACTGACACATATATGGAGGAGAAGAAATCAGGTCTCTCAAAAGGCTGAAACGCACTTGAGAGAGGAGAATAAGGGCCTGACATTGCCCACCCCTTTCCTCCTTGCTGTCTTTAAGGTTTTCCTCTGAGGGTCTTGAGATGCAGCCCTTCCTTTCTTGCTTACCACTACCCTTAAAATGTTCTCGCTTCCTTGGTCTCCTTGCTGTTCATTAGTTCTCCTCTCCTCCAGGCTTGATTTTTTGCGCCGCTTGCTTTCTTTTCCAAAAGACTACTTAGTTGTATTTATCCTGAAAAATAAAATATGTCTTTGTCAAAGACTTTTGCATTATTAGAAACATATAGCCAGTACCTTCTCAGAATTCCTTTTGAGGATCAGATGCCAACTGCCACGAAGGGATAAGGTGGGGTAAGTTATACCCCCTGTACCACATAGCTCATGATAAATTTGGTAATCTGAGAGTAATGTTAACAACAAGTTGGCAATCTGAGAGAGTGTTAACAACATTTGAAGAACTGTGATGGGAATGGTTTGATCTGAGTGAAAGAATGGAAAAAAACTTTCACCAGAATTTTTTCACTTTAGGAAAACCTGTTTTTTCAGGCCATATCTTGAGAAGCACTAGCAGAAATGACCCTAAGCTTATCACTCTAAGCTTACGTTGGATCCCCATGAGGCACACCAAATTTTGTGGCAATTTGAGCAAGTATACAGATTTTAGGACATTCAAGGTGTTGACCTTTAAGCAGAAATAAGTTCCTGGCCTTGGAGAGACAGCACTCCCTGATAATTAACAGGAGGATTTCGTTTTTAAAATGTGTTGTAGGAACATGAAAGCTCTTTGTTGGTATTATTAAAATGGAATTTTCAAGCACATTTAGATTTTGCTCTAACAGAAGCTATGTAATGAAGTTATGAATATTACTCTTTAGAAGATGTCAGTGTAGAGCTCTCTGTAATGACCTTTTTCTAATATTCCCCATGCCCTGGAGTCTTCATAAAATGCAGTTTTTTGGGTGCCCTGAGAATCCAATAGAATTTCACCAACAAAATGCTCACAACATGTATTTTTATTTAAAGATTGATTCCATCTTTATAAGGATGAAACGAATCAGCCTAACCAAGGTGGAAACTCTCATGCTGCTCAAGATCTCTGGAGCGTGACGTGTTGCAATACTTAACTTGTTAAGTGCAAGAGCATGTCATGGTGTTAGCTAAAAATGCTCTGATTTCCCACATGCAGACAAGTTGATCAAGTGTTGTTGTGTGTTTTGGTAGCACCTTATGGTTCTAACAGAGGTCARGTCCTTACAGTTGTAAATGTTGAAAAAAAATCCCAGTAAAAAACAAAACTAAAGGCGCAAATATAGAAGAAAGGACATAGAGACAAGAAAAACAGAAACACAGTGATGAGAAGAAACTTGCCTGAGGCCACCAAGGGGATCAGTGGCAGAGTCAGGAATAGAAATCAGGTCTGTTCAGGTCTGTATTCTTTTCCAGGGGACCTCACTTTCTTACCATGGATATGCATCTGTACTCTGTAAAAAGAAAGAAAAAATCAGTTATTTAAATGATATCCTAACACTAAATATAAATCTTGCTCCAAKCACCATCAGGTACCTGTTTCATTCTTCAGTCTMGCTTTAAGTTCTCCTAAGAACTTTCATTCCTCTTGATCTCACAAGTCTTAGAAAGTCTTAGAAAACTAATTGTATCCCATGGTCTTTTCAAGCATGTTCTGGCTGAGTCCAAACTGCAAGTACAGATTTCTCTGAAAGCAGGAGCTGCTTGCTAATACCAACTTGATTTATAACAGCGCAGCCAGCATCCTTGCTGGATGAAGCTATGAATGGAGCTGTTCTTTTCCCAGCACTTATAGCTGGTGTAAGGGTCTGCAAGACCCTCTCCTCCTAGAAAGTGCTGAGTACTTATATTTAAGGCACTGTTTCTCACATAATATTAGCCTCTATGTAAAGAGCAGAAGTTCTTCGTGCCCAATGTGGCTGCCCTCCCTACTTGCTCGCCTGTGTTGGACACAGTCCAGCCCTTTCTCCCTTCTGCATTTGTCATTCAAGTGCTGTTTTATATTTTCCTGCTGGTCATTAATACAAATGTCAACTGAGAACCAACCTCCCTCAGAACCTTCTGGCTCCCCAGTAGGTAGCAATATACCAGGTTGAGATGTGTCAAGTATCTATCATTGCCCTTTGCCTGCAGACCTTCCAGCAGCATCTTTCACTACCGCTGGCAGACTGTCTCCCACAGGCTACCCTGAAAAATTAATATCTACTTGTGTGGATAGGACTATGACATAGATATATTAAATAATTCTATCAAGTGCTTTTTTTTGTGCACAGTTTGTGTGAGCATGCTAAAGTAAGAATCATGGATACTGTGTGGCCTGCCTTTGCCTTTTTTTGAATTCTTGGTTGCTTATTGTTCACCATTTTTCCATTTCACCATAAATTCCTGTGCCTTTAATGGTGAAGATGAAAATGTGGATTCAAGGCTTTACAGCAAATGCCATGAGACTTCCTCTATGTGTGTGTGTATATTACAGCATATGTAAGCACACATGTAAAACTTCCTTTTTAACTTGAGCTCAGTCACTTCATCTTCTCACTTATTCACCTGTAGCCTTTTTCCAGTCAGCAGCAGTAATAACACAGAGGAAACTGAGAGGTATCTCCCCAACTAACTCCAGTGAGAGCTCGCCACTCTGGAACAAAAGCTACATGTTTCATCCACTAATGAAAGCAAATATAAACCAAAGAAGACACATTTACATGAATTAATTGAAATTATACAAATCAAAGACACAAGCAATTTAACTATAAGTGGGAGCTAGTATTTTAATTATTTTTAAACGGAATTTACAGGTACGTTCRGATTGCTGAGCCTCAGCAACTCGGGTTATTTTGTCCCTCAGTTGCTCTGTGCGTGTCTTCTTCAAAGATTTCCTTAGCTTGAAAAGAGCTGCRGAAGGGAAAGCCCGTCGGCCTGTTGGCCTGACACCGGAGACACCAATTTGAATATCACACCAGGCAAGCCAGCTCCTCGCTGGGCTGTCACCCCCGGCAAGCTCTTTGTCTTCTAAAATGCAGGTGTTTTGGGATGTGGAAAATTACCTTGTCTGCACTTTTCACGGCCATGCGGTATTAAAAGACAGTAAAAATAGACAAGGAACAAGGGAATGTCTTTACAAGAGGGCAAGGAAGCGCTCGGTCCCGTGGGAGATGGCTTTGCCCCTCTCCCGGTGCCTTTCCTCGCCGCGCTCTCCGCGCACAGCCGGACAGGCGCAGACACGAGCGAGCGGCGCGCCGGCCGGGCCAGCTCCTGCCGAGGTCCCAAGGGATCTGCAAGCTGCCCTCCTTCGTGCTCTCCTCAGGACAAGGCGGAAACATCCTCCTGAAATCACACTTTGTTTGCATCCTAACTGGAACAGCATTAAAGGGGGAAATGGGAATTCAGAGCTGCCAGCAACAGTATCTCTGTGATCACTCCACCAATAAGGCCCAGTACAGACCCGCAGAGCCTCTGGATAAATTGTATTTTCCAAGGGTTAATTAAGCTGTCTTGAGCTTCTGCATGAAGGGGAACAAACTGGCACTCGCAGCGTTTTCTGAAACCTGCTGTCGACATTGCAGTCCCTGCTGCTTTTAGCTGTATCGATCCGATGCCTGACCTGTGAAATCCTTGATGGCTGCTAACACTGGAAGCTCACTGGAGCTTTCCAAGGGAGCTTCAGGACAGCTTGTGTAGTCAAGTACAATTACCTGTCCCTCCAGGAGAGCCAATTAGTTCACAAAGAGCTGGAGCAGAACAAATGTTTTGTGTGTGATTTAGAATCTTTAAGAAAAGCTTTGTTCTGTCTGATTCCTTTGTTTCTAATTTTATGATTATTGCTCTGTTCATGGCAATCCACACTGCATTTCCTTACGTGTCTCATAAAGGACTACTTGGGCATGAGAAAACAGATTTGCAGCTATTATTTTTTAAGCAGAAAGAAAAAAAAAGTCTTGTATGTGATACACAAATATTGTGGACCTGAAGTTAAAATGCTCACATGTTGAATATTTGCAGGGCCTTGTCCGTTTGGTTAAAACTGACAACATACATAGATATTTAGGTGCTGTAATTGTAATAGCACGTATCTATCTGTATATATATGTATGTGTCTACTGGCAGACACACATTTCAGTTTAAACTACAGATATCAGTTTTCTGAAAGTGAAAAGAGCAACTGATCTGTAAAACACACAAAGAATGGAAATTAAATGGATTACCGTGAGTAATATTACCAATTTAATTCAGAACTTGTGATTTTTTTTAGTAGAAAGAAAAGACAGTGGACCAAAATTTGATCTCCGTTATTGCAAGAGTCCTACTATTTGGCTGAAGTTGTTCAAAGCTAATAAAATAACATTGATTCCATAACAAGACCTCTTCAATTAATTGAAACAAGTAATTCAAATAAATAAGGACCCAATAATTTGAGAAGTTAGTGGCTATTTTTTCATGGTGGACTGAGTGAAAATATGTGAAGCTCTGCAAATAAATTGGACTGTAGCAAGGACTGTTGCAGTAAGAACATTTGGGATGGTTAGCAGCTGATGGTGAGAGATGTCGTGGGGTCCGCGATTATGGGTTTCCTAGGCACTGCACAGCTCACAGCCTGTTGCTGAAATGAAACCCCATGACAGAGTTGGGGTTTTTTTTTCAATCTTGTCTTGGAAGAGTGATAGAGAAGAGATCTCATTGGCTTCCAGTTTAGACCTCATTGACTTCCAGTTTAGACCTCAGAGTTCATTGACATATCCRTTATGTTTGGATTCCTTCCAATCCTAAAACCCCTTGACTTTGCTGTTCTGTTTGGGAAATGGAAGGAAGGGGAGTGGGACCCAGACCTCTTCATTTCCAGGTCACTGGTTTGATGAGGTCTGGGTTAGCAGTGACCAAAAGTTATTACTGCACGATGGCTGTTTTGACTTCATGTGAAATGAGATGATCTTCTAGTCCAGTTCCCAGCTGAAGACTGTTCATAGCACAGAAACCACCATTACAACTGACACTAATTGGCACTCTGCYTAGCAGTGACAGCAGCTAGACCAAGGATTGAGTGGCCATTAGAATGGATTTATATTCTAATTCTTTGATGTTGTCCTTCTAAGGGAGGGTTGAAACAGGGTGTTAAGGCAGGGGGGAAGGATGAGATGCTCTTCCCTCRCCTGTACAGGTGAGTCTTGTAGAGGACAAACAGTGCCACACTATAGAGTAGATACTTTTCAACTGTAAGGAAAAGAATCTCATCATCCAGACAGAACAATACTATCATTATGTTATCAGAGCATGCTTTGTACTTACATATAATTTATGTTAAATAACTGGAAAGAAATGGAGTCCTGTTAAAGAAAAACAGGAAACAAAAAGCAAAGTCCATCCTTATGCATAAAGAAAGGCTTACATGATTTTGTGTTGGCAAGTGGGAATTTCCACACCTTTGCTAAAATATGTGATGACGCATTAAGAGACAAACTCACTGCAGGATCTCACAGAGCAAAATCCCRTGTTTTCAGGGCAGACAGCTCTTTCATAGAATAGAATCATAGAATCATAGAACGCCGAAGGTTGGAAGGGACCTCAGAGGTCATCGAGTCCAACCCCCCTGCACACGCAGGGTCACCTAGAGCACGTGGCACAGGGCTGCATCCAAGCGGGTTTTAAAGATCTCCAAAGAAGGAGACTCCACAACCTCTCTGGGCAGCCTGTGCTTTGTGACCCTCACAGTGAAGAAATGCTTCCTTAAGTTCCTGTGGAACTTCCGATGCTTCAGTTTGAAGCCATTTCCTCTAGTCCATCATTTCACTGATGATACTTGTAGTTTCCTGAAATTCTGTTTGTGTTCCTGAAGTCAACATGTGGTCATCCTCTCTCATAGCATTTGGATGCAGGCATAGGTTATAGATACATAAGGAGGATATATAAGGTACATATAGTTGCAATCTTCTGCCTGGCCGAGACAAAACATTATGAAAAAGAGATTCCGTTTGGTGTCACAACGAGCCATCAGTGAGGCTAAAACTACATCATACATTCATGGCTGCTGTTCTTGTTAGCAGAAATATCCATATCAAGAGGGAACAGTGAAGTTCTCCAGTTTCACTTGTGCAAGATTCTCTGATTCATAGATACCTTYGAAAGGCATGGACACCATGGGAAATTCTGGGGTTGGGTTGAGCAAACAGCATTGCAAAGGCTGTGGAGCACTGGGATATAGACATCACCAGTAACCTTCATGATGGTGAGATAATGGACTTGCCATCTGAAGGGACACTGTCAATGACTTTCAAATGTCTCCAAGAAATCTAATGGTAACCACAAACSAAACTGCAGCCAAAGCATGAGAGCTCCTGCAAAGGTGAGACAGTGTGCTCTGTAGGTGCTTTTTCTTCCAACTAGCTGTCCCCAAACCAACATTCAGCTCAATGTCATCCAGGTGTTATCAAGTGCAGCCCTGGTAGGTGACGGAAGGAATGGACCGAGTTTGTCCACATTCTGCTGGGTGCCTCATATATTGCACTAAGCATCAACGAATGCCTGAACTTTGTGCATTACATGCTTGCATAGCAACTGTGCTGAACTATAAAATGCTCAATTATTTATATGGGAAGCATAGCAAGGCTGAGTGGCATTTCTGTAACCTGGAGCTTCACGATTAATAAATAAAACCATTTCTTCTCTTGTCAGTGGCCTGTATCCTGGCTTGCTGAGATGCATGCTGGGCAGCCAGAAGAAGAATTGTCAGGGCACAACGCCATCCATTTGCTTTGCTGGTGTAATTACTTGGCAACATTGTCAATATTATCTGCTTTGCTTAGTAAAAAGAGGATATTACTGTGAAAATCTCCACAGTAATATTAAACGAAGCCTTACTCARTCATTTGCTAAAGGATCATGAATTATATTGGAGCAAACCTACATAGTGATTGCTTTTTTATATATATTTTTTCCTTTTCTTCCTTTTATACTGAGTCTAGAAAAACTTGCGTGCGTTGGACAGAAAGCACAAGGTGAGAGGTAAAGAATGAGYGTTAACCCCCACCAAGAGTGCAGGATTCCTCCCAGAGCAGTGGAGATTGCYGGCCCTGGGGTCAGGGTTAAGTACAGAGCAGCAGCTCTTTCAAACTGCCTGAAGAGAGGGAGAAGCAGCAAGGAAGGTCATCTTGGGAAAGGGCAGCAAAAGCAAAATAACAAGGTATATCTGGTGTGTGTGTGKGGGGGGAATTGTTTGATGTGTTGGTGGTACATATAAGACACCGAACGAAATCATCTTAGGAGTAACATTCAGGGTCCAGTCCGGCGGTTTGTTTGCTCCTCTTTTGGTTTCTGATTCAGGCCTTCCTTAGATGAGCAGACCTTCTTCAAGAAAAGAAAAAGTAGAATCAATTCATACCCAAATAATTTTTCAATTTTTCCCTTCCTCAAGTGCTGTCTCCAATGCCTTGTAACTGATGTGCATCCCCAGCYCTCTGGGTCACAGAAATTCAGCCACTTTTACAGGATCTGGCTGCGTGCAGGCAGGGAGCAGAGTGGCAGTGCCACAGGAGACATCAAAAGCACGTGCAAACTTTTGAGGGGCTGTTGCCAGCTGYGAGAGGCTGCAGTGAGCACAGCAGCCACTCCTCTTTGCCCAGGAAGGCACCTGCAGAGGCTGAGTCCTCCTCTCTCCTCCCTGGAGACCCCCAGGCAGGGGCTGAGTTCYCCTGAAACTGGGCATGTATTTCCTTGGGCTCCAGCAGGGACATAACCCTACTGACCCACTCACCTACAGAAAGGTAACGTGTCCTCCCACTTTGTGAGAAGTGTGAAGCTGTAAACAACAACATCAGMTCCCTAGCATACCAAAACACTTAGGAGTTCCCTACTGAAAATTTTAGTGGAAAACGGATCTGATCTTGGATCCTTTAGCACATACAGCCCTGCAACAACATGGAGGAATATGGAAAAGGCYGCAGGAACTTGGTATTAGGAAGGGCAAAAAGTCAAATGTTGCTTGATTAACCGCTGCAGGCCTTTCAGTAACTCTCCCRCCAAGTTATTGGAAATCAGCATACAGTCTAGCCTGGAGGCTTACCGCTTCATCTTCTGGCTATTTTTTTCCCTATAAAATTGGTTTCCTGCCTGCCGGCCTTTTTCTTTTTTCTTCCCTGAACATTTAAGCAGTTCAGTCCTCTGTTTATTTCTTCTTTTTTAATACAAGAAAGGCCAAAGAAATAGACCTCTGTTATTCTAGAGTACAGCAGCAAGTGTCTCAGCACGGACAGATGCCTGACAGAGGAAACGTGCCATGGAGCCGAGTAGCTCTCCCTGGAGAGAAGGGCCTGAGCTCCACTGGCGCTTGGTTCAATCGAGTTAAGAGCCACTAGAAGTGGCACTTGGGCCAGGGACTGTCCACTTGGTACAGTGGACAAATGGCCTTGAATCTTTGAAATGTGCAACTGAGAAAGGGCACATGCAGCACCGGTGGTGAGCTAAATTAGCTCTAAGGAAAAAGCCCTTTTAAGGTGTAAGCATGAGATAAGGCAATATGCAGTTATTAATATGACTTTTTTGTTAATCCCTAAGCATTAAAACAGTTCGAGCCTTTCAAGCGSGAGAAGATTTCRCTCCATTTATCTGCAAAAATCATGTACTCCGAGGCCAGAAAGACRTCACATTAAAAAAAATCCCATTGCGTAGCCTGCAGTTTCCCTTCCCAGTGTTGCAGCTCTCCAGTGGTCTTCATAAAAAATGGATTTGGGCAGATTGTAACCATTCTTCAAACATCTGTGAAATATCACTATCCACAAAGCACTTGGGCTTTAATTGTTTGAAATGCCTGTCTTGAAATGATCCTTCTAAAAATGAGTTTGATTTTTCCTCTTCAATGTAAGCAACATTTTTATGGTCTAAAAAAATCCTACAGCATTGTCAGAAGTGCTGTGTTTCACTTTATGAACCCTGAAGTAATGGCTCTGCAGAAGGATATGCAGAAGTCTGTTATTGACTGTGAAGACATTCGGTACTGATTGACTGTGAACTAAAGCATCATTTTCCCTCTCATATCAGCATCAAGATAACACTGTATTTGAACCCCTGATTTGATTGATATGTCTCAGCAGCAGGACACTTAAACATTTATGTCATAAAATGAAAATGAATTATTTTATGTCACTGAACACAACAGCCTGGCATGCAGTAGTTAAAATCCAATGAAGTTCCAATCAGTTCTGTAGTTACTAAAATACCTAGAATCTTGTGTTTTTGTTTTAAGGAGGCTTCCAGGAAAATCTCATAAAGTTAAAATGGTAACTAGTCAGTATGTCTATTTTAAGGCTTTAAAATCGCCCAACTTTGGAAGGCTGCTCCATATAGATATGCACTTGTGTAAATGGCAACTTGGAATACACAATATCCAATGTTGTAGACTGAAAAATTCTGATATTTTACAATCACATTTACTTGTTAGGACAGGTAGGTTTTGCTGAAAACAGGGATCTAGTTCTAAGGGGCTTTCCTAACAATTCCTTTAATAAAATATTTCTTTTACACAAAATTCAAGGGATAACTGAATTCTTTACATTTGTAAGGCAATTGTCTGTATCCTCACCTAGAAAACATTTAATTTGAGCGTATCATCCTCTCTACACTGGCTAAATCACTGTATTTYTTGTATGTTTTTTAAAGAAAAAATAGTGTAAGCGTTGTTTCAACTTTTTATATGTACTTCCCATCTTGACAAGTTCTTAGCTTCAGTATATTGTGCCTCATTAGTACTTTAAAACCTGCTGAAGCTAAACTGCATCTTGCTTGCCTATTAGTTCAACCTTAGGCCCATCAGTAGAGCATTACCCAATGTCTTGGGAACAATTAAGGCATCCCTTCCCTACCAAACAGTTTTGAAGTGGACAAAACATTTAACAATAAAATTTGCGGCACACAGCATGGAGATGCAATGAAAACTCCTGGGAATATGCATTAATCCTAATGCAGAACAAGTTCCTAATAACTCACTTGAACCTCCTGGGGATATAGTATCAAGTATGTACTCGCTAAATGCTACTAATGAAACATTTGCAGTCCACAGTGATAAAAGGAAAACAGAAGAGTCTGTGGCCTGTTAAAGGGCTACTTGAAGAACGCCCAGAATGCAAAGTTAAGATGTATGTGATTATTGATCCTTTCAGCAAAAGGGCTTTATGAATAATATTCATGCCACACCATTAGAAGCTGAAGTAGCCTGGGAATTAAGCATCAGCRGGAGAGCAATTGATGGATTTAGACAGGTCAGACAATGTCATTCTAAAAGCAGCTAATCAATATGGACAAACATGTCAGAAAGGTGATTTGAAAAATGATTTTATAATAAGGGAGGGAAAAAAAAAACAGGTTCCTTAGGTCCCCAATCTTCCCTCCCCCAGAGTTATATATTATTGAAAGAAGGTTGTTAACTGTTTCCACAATCAGCAAGAGGAAATTAAACTAAAAACACAAGGGCGAAGTTTTGAAGAYGAATAATTAGACTGATACGGGGAATTTTGCCTCATCTAGCTACAATTTTCCAGCCAGAACGATACGTCATCCCACCTTATTTTGAATCCTCTTCAAAGTTACAGAGTCAAGCCCAGAATACAGGCAGGATTTTGCTGAAATGGGGCACTCCAGGACTCCCGAGGAGGCCAAGCTTTTCTGAGTTGGATTCTTGTTGCAACAAAGGAGTGTTGGAAGTTGTGGCCAAGGCAGCTTTACAGCATGTTTGTTCTCTTCCAAGTGCTGCAGAATGATCAGAGAGATGACACTTGTTTTCCATGGGCTTCTTCACGTTTCCACTGTTCCACTGTTGGCTACTGCTCAGCTCTTGCCTGTCAGATCAAGAGGTGCGCTGCATGGAAGGACGGTGTTCTTTGCTCCTGCAATTCTCCCTCACCACAGCCCATCCATTAGCCAAAGCATGRCATCAGAGCTGCCTTGTTCTGGACTCACCCACCCAAACATCTCGGTGGGTCCATTCTCCCAAACCCACGAAGAAGCTCTTGGGATTAATGCTTAGGGTTCCACGTTAATGTTAGTGTCAAGGAACGTTTTCTGACTCTGGCACAAAGCTCCTGTGTAACCTCAGACACGCAGCCCAGCCTGTCCTGTGCTGCAACTTCCCCATTCGTAAAATGAGTTGAGTAGTACTTCACTCCTGGAGAAGTTCATACCTATGAACTCCCCTGGGATATTCCAATGGCAGGAATAAAAGAAAGGATTTATAAGCACTGGAGGGCTATTATTCTTTCTGCTTGAATCAAAGACATAGCTACTTTCAATTTATTTGAATCTCAGTGTTCAAAAAGCAGGAAAATAGATCATTGAAAAGCAATGGGTGTGGAAGCTGGGAATGAATTTCTCATTTCTATCAGTCTTTGCTGCCTCAGAAAGCACTGCTCCTCCAGTCTACCTGAAACCCTCCTCCACTTTCTTTCCCTGTGTGACTTCTCTTTGATCCAATGGCTAAATCTTTGCCACCTGTGAGATTTTACTTCCCCCAAAATGGCCTTTCTTTGGAGACCCCTCCTTGACATTAGTCAATATATGGACATGCCACCTAAGCATGCAATCCAATTTGCGTCTCCTGCCAGGACCGTCTCTAGGTCCTGCCAGGACCGAGTCTAGGAGGATCCTCCCCATGCCCCTGGAAAAAAAGAAGTACTAACGTGGGTGTCATCAGTAACTCCTGGACAGCGTCTCTTGTAACCCTTTGAACACATTCTCACGTCATGCCTGTGGATGGATGTGGGCAGGATGAATGGGGTCCCTTCCGCGACTCCAGAAGGGAGGGCTCTTGAGGAAGGTTGTCCTCTGCCACCCTCTGTGCCTGCCCTGGCAGGGATGAATAGAGTCATTGTAAAGCTGAACCATCTGGAAGCAATTGGAGGCTGAGCAAATATCCAGGGACAATGCAGGCAGATTCAATAGGCTTTGGTTTGTAKAGGTACCAGGTCAATAGATGGCAAATACATGACATTGTAAGGAGTGACGCKGGGCCAAGGAGTGCAGTTGGGGGTTATTTACTAACTGGGACATTCATGCCGCACACTGACGAGGAGACGGACTTTGCACGTTGCAATGGGACAGTAAATAAACCTCAGCCCAGAGCAAATGTACATGAATGTTGATGCCCTTGTATGAATGGGGATTTGTTCAGAGCTAACTTACTCTACCCTTTACGAACTAGTCACACATTTCTTACCAAGCTCCGTTCCTTTTGTGACTTCTGATAAGAAAAAATTTACATTTAGTCACTGCACACTGTTTACACTGGATGTCTCCCATTAGCCATACACACWTACAAGATTTCTATTAAACTTAAGGCTAGAATCCGATAGAAAAGCCCTGTTTTCACAAAAGTCATTGGCAGTTTCGCTGCAGATTGTAGGGAAAGCTGCAGCAGTCGAGGCGGCAGCACGGCGCGTTGCCAAGCCCCGCGATAGCCACGGCCACCACGGGCTCGCTCGGGGCTGGTGGGTGTTTTACTGGGCACAGCACCCTACTGCCCTGGAGAGCTTCGAGTCTCAAGCTAAGGACTGAACAGGATTTACTGGTGCTGACCTGCAGCTTCTGCTTAGCTTTGGTTTCCACCCAGAAACAGACCTGTGGGCCCTCAAGCAAAGCCGGAGCTGCTGCTCTGAGGACGGTCACAGAGCTCACAAGCAGCCTTCCCCTCTCCTGCACCCTGCTCTCCCCGCATGCAGAGTTCAGAAGCGTTGCCTTCAAGGTTCCTCTTTCTCCTGTTACTGCTGGTAATTTTTTAAATAACACAAAATCCCCAGAATAGAACAGTACACGGCTTATTTATGAGAGCATCAGGCTTTGGCYGCGTTAGCTCTGTGGTCGAGTTCAGAGCAGAAGCCTTTAGGAATGTCTGTTTTTTCTTTCCTCCATAGTCCTGCCTCCTTGGCATGGGTGCTCACAGYAATTCCCACTAGCAGCAATAGGTATCGAATAGGGATTTTTCCTCCCCTTCAAACTACTTGGGCAGCACAAGGTCAGTGCTTCTTTCCCTCTGGTTTTCCCTCCTCAAGAGAGTAACATTTCCGAGCCGCAGTCCCCTGTGTTCAGCACCAGGATGTCCCCCAACCCTCATCTGTGCTGCAACAAACAAAATCAGGTTCTCCATGGTGCAACATGCCCGTGATATTAACCCTGTAACCTGCTGAGCTCCCTGCACCACCTGCAAAAAGAAACCTGGAGTCTGTTTACAAACCCACAGCGATTTTCTTGGGAACGCCGCGTCGTGAAACAACCGTTGGTCTCAAATGTAGTGTGATTTTTCTGGACATTTTTATCTTGAAAGAATTCCTGTGCACCTTATCAAGCAGAGCCCCGGCCCCAGTGTATCAGTTTGCTGAATTAAACAGCGCTAAACATTTAACATGCTAAATGAATTAGGCTGGGAGATGTAAAGAAAGCGGAGCTTTAAGATGAAATGTAGGACAAACTCAAAAGGATGTTTTGCCTGTTTCATTCAGCTTTAGTGTCTTGCCTATAGGCCTCCCTTTGAAATAATCTATGAACATGGTTCCCATATAATTAGCTGAGCAGTGAGTTAGGTGTTTAAAAATATTTTTTCAGGTGCTTTTTTGTATTCATGATAGCTTCTCAACACCAAAAATCAATCTCAATCAAAGCTGCTACTGAGTTTATCATAAATTATCATGAAAAGGTTTTCTACTGAGTAGATGGTTAATTACTATCTAATTTGAATAATTTTGCATATTAATGAGAAATGAATGAAAATCATTTTTAGATTTTTAACTTCAGCTGAGAAACCCATGGAGATAATGGTCCCCTTTTAAGATGCATGTGATCCTGTTACTAAAAGAGACTGAGAATTWTTTTTCATTTACCAACTTGTTTTAAATTGATTAATGGATTAGTGTTTTTGTCATTAATAAACTATATCCAAATGAAAGACAAGTTCATTATTTGACTGTGTGGCCTTATATCTGCTGCCAGAAAGAAAGTAACTGACTGAAAACAGATTAAGGCTCTGCTTGGGGAATAGGAGGCCTYGCACAATCCCTTGCAAATGCCAGAAAGCTGGAGAGCAGTGGAGTTGCGCGGGGCCAGCTCCGGGTGGGCACCAATGCAGTCCATGAAGGAGCAGCAGCACCGCTGGGCTGAATCCCAGGCCATGTGGAGCTGTGAATGGCCGTGGATGGGGCTTCCTGCAAACCTTCATTCTCCAAGAACCTCCTCTACCATCCATGAAGTCCTCAGGGAGACGAGATGAGCGGCGCTTCCCCCAGCGCCCGCAGCTGTAGCCCTGGCTCCCAGCTGCCGTCCAGCACGCAGTGCGGTGCCCGCACCGCTCCACGGGGTCACACATTTATTCAGGAAAGGCAAGTTGATGTCCCAGGTATTAGGACATGGGCTCCTGCAGTACCTCCTCTCTGTGGGGCTTTTCATGCAAGCAGGAAATTATAATGAAATTGAAAGGCTGTACATTAAAAATGAGTGTATGATGCGCTCTTAGCGTAAATGAGGGCTCACCAGAAGACATCGGTGATGCCTAAAGAGAGATCTATTATTTCAATACAACAGGACTAGCCAGATTTCTATGGCAAATATTTGAAGATTGGCAAGAAAATGTTGACAGGGAAAGAACTCCTCCTGCTTCAGAGCATATGCCACGTATTACCTGATGTGATGGAGGGAGCAACTACACATGCACATCATGGTAGGCACTCAGCTGGTTAAAGTGTCTTCTTGTAGCAACTGGTAATAAGCTATGGTGCTAGGAGGATACTGGATTATAAACAGGTCAGACATGCAGGATGGTCAGTCATACAGAAATAGTTTTTCTTTAATTTGATAATAACCAGGAAAAAAAAAGGTACATTCTTTATTGAATCCTGGTTCTTTTTAGTCTGTTTCTGGAGCTCTGATCCCTGCTCATGCCTGTAAGGTGAGTGACACTGTTTGAGGTGGGTCTGAACTTTCCTAGAGAAAAGTTCTTAAACTGTCACATGGCAATGGCTAAATCTGCACAAAATAATAGAGGTTGAATTGTTCAAAATAGACTGATAGTTAGCAGTTCTCATTCCTTATATAGCTGTAAATATACAGAGAAGGCTTCCTGAAGGCTTAGGATTTACTAATGTGAAATGTGATCCAAATTAAAGAGAGATGATAGAAGACGTTGCAGGTAGTGAAGTGAGAAAGGCCCTTTCTGAGATCCTTTCCTTAACCCCTTGTCTTCTTGCAGCACTTCAGATGTTTCCCAAGTGTAAAACATTTCAAGGATTAGCAGTTTTCTGGGCTGACAAAGACTTCCTCACCTCCTCTCCTAACCCCCCCTCCACTGTCTTCTTCCTTATTATTACTTCTAGGAACAACTACCACATGCCCTGCTGAACCTTGACTGGATTAGTCTTGGGAGACTTCTGACAACAAGTTGTGGACCTCAGATAGTGCCACAATTAGAAGCAGTGGGTCAGTGTGTCAAAAMCACTGAGAAAGAATGAAGATGGGAGCTGTGCATCAGTGGAAGCCTTTTAATTCTTTAGTATGACAGCATTTTTAGGAACTGGAATGAAATACCCATAGATATTAGGTGTGAAAATGAACAATGTGAGAATTTAATAATGATGAATATGCTTCCCTTGCTTGCTAGCAGGACACCTGTATTTCCAAGTCCCTTCCCACAAGGGGTTACTCTTTGTTTCAAGACGTCATTACAATCTGTGCTAGGGCTGATAAAAAATMAGGGCCATAACTCATAACAGTATATGAAAACTCAGACATTTTACCAGCATGCGAGCTAATAAGCATGTGACTGGCAAAAGGTTCGACTCTTCCTCTGCTGTTAAGCTGTACTTTATTGATGCCTATAGCAGTGTCTCTTTCAAAAACTGCTTTGGCCCAGCACTTGCGGTCTCTGCTCTGGCAATCCTCCAAACCATTTCAAAGGGAATTCTGCCTAAGTTCTGACTGCCTGATTTAGTCAGTAATTTTGTCCACAGGAACCGTCTTTCAACAGAAGTAGCTTCCACTGGCAGAGGATCCACATCTGGTCTGTAAATCCTACCCCTGCCTTTGGTCAATACAGGTCGATAAGAAATAATGATTTCATGAGATCAGAAGATATATTAGCGCCTTTAAGGTACTATGCATGTTTGCACGGATCTCAGTGCCTGGCACTGATACTGAAGCTACTCTAATGAACTATTATTTTCAGCTTTTTTGGTTTCTTCATTGTAGGGGTGACTCAATGGCTTATGCACTTTCTGGGGAGTAAAGTATTTGCCGTCATGAGAAACTTACTTCAGCAGAAGGTCAGACTGACTGCATGAGAACTGCGTTAATATTTGTGCAACATTTGTTAGCAAAATTATTTTAATTAGCGAAGCCCAAAGTAATTGAAGGAGAGGGTCATTTTCCTTGTTTAGGATCAATGCCCCCATCACTACYGGGATACAATATACTTCGCCAGTTGTGAGGACTAATTCTAATCTAGTGTAAATCAAGAATAACTCTACTGAGGTAAATAGAGCCCCTACAGTACTTGGATCTTAAGCCCTGGTTTAATGGAGGAGAATAAGGTGGGTGTCTATTCACATTTGATTCCCTGTTCAGAAGCATTATACTTCTCAAATAATCTTTGGGCTATTTGGCCCTATAGGACCAAATGTCTGTAAATTATAGTACAGTTGGAAGTATATAATATACATCAATTACACCCCACATATTATGTGATTACAGTGGGGCACTGGCCTTTTCCAGGCTGAGAGCTCCTCACCCTATAACCGCAAGCTGGCAAATTTCTTGCCAGCTGGATCATTCCTCATTACCAGTTGTAATGAGGGAGGAAGGTAAGGCAGGCTCATTCATGCTATGCCTAAATATAGATGGTTGATCAGCTCTTTTCCATATACCTAGTTATTTTTTCCAGGAGACCACACATAGGTAGCAGAGGAGGAGTGAAGGCAGCCAAATGTCAAGAGCTTTGTTAGCATCACATTTCCTTTAATTTTGTGATGTTTTCAACTCTCCGCTGTGTACATAGGTTTATGCACAAATTTCTGATTGTACCTTTTTCTGAACCTCTCAAGTGACACAGCTCTAACTTACAGACCCAATCACAGAGAAGGCTCTATTCCTAGAAGCCAGTGAGCTTTTTAAGATCCATATACTTCAAACAGTATTTGAAATGATCAAGGGCAGGGACCACTCATGAAAATTACTGTGCGCCAAGAAGGTAGGCATTTAAAATAAAAACAACACCAATAATTACTGGGCTTGTTCTTAACCATATGAACTCATAGAGTAATGGCCACACCGAGGCACAGCTCCGCTCTCACTTATATGTAGTGTAAATTTATAGTTATTCCAGTGAAGTTAATAGTATTTCTTTGGATTTACAAAGGTGACTGAATGTGAAATTCTGCTTTCAGGCTAAGAACCAAAAATTTCTAAAGATATACTGAGAATATGATCCTAATTTGCTTGAGCAGCCTATGGCCTCTTTGTCATACAGAAACCCAGGAAATAACAGCAACTTCAGGCCTGTGTTCCTTTTAAAGGTTGGGTGATTTTCCAAAGATCATCTGTGGAAGAAAGACGTGCAGCATTTGTGCCCTGGCCTGGTTTTCCAGGCCTGGTAGATATGCACGCCCTCAGCTGGAACCAGCAGAGACCCGTTGCTCACCTGGAATGGCTGCTCTTGGTTTCCTCAACCAGAACTTCCTACCTCAGGGCAAGYGAGGCCCTTCCCTTGCTGCCCGCTGCGGCCTGCAGTGCGCAGGCCTCACATGCTTTAAAATGATGGGAACTTCCTGCGCTCCAAAGGCCACAGAGCCCGCGGCGAGCTGTGGAGACAAGCCAGGGAGACGTTCCACCTCATTTCCACCATTAGCGCTTTGTCTCTGTGCTGTTTGATTATCTTCCTTACAGCCCTGTGTGCTTTACTAAAGTCTAATTCCCACTGACTTCAGYGGGTAAGATGCGCTCTTTGTTTTAATGGCAACTCTGGAATTAACTCTGCCGAATGAGGCGGCATACGGAGGTCTGAGTTAATTTCTGTGTAATAGATATAAATACAGGTGACTCTCCCTCAGGTCTGCAAGGTCTGCAAGGTCCCTTAGCTCACTGAGACGTGCGGAGGATGCTSTTATGCCAAGCCTGGATGCTGGGCAGAGAGGTGAATTTGCACAACTTGCAGGCACTTGCCTACAAAACTGATCCCACCGCTSATGCTGGCAAGGATAATCCTTTGAGCCCCAGTCTAATCCATAAAGTCTCAGCCAACATACCAGCCACTAAAAAGGGCACTTCCAGCGCTCGGGAACTAGGTTGCTTTCCATGAAAACAGCCTGAGCTTGTTGGATGAATTATGTCTCGACACTCGTCCAGGCAAAGCAGCAGAGATGATGGATAGTTTGGTGGAAGTAGTGCAGTTGCCGTTATCTGTAACATATGGGCATCAGTATATATTTGTGGGTTGGTAAGTAGCYATTCTTCTGAAAAATAGATTTTGAAATGGTCCTTTCTGCTTAAAAAGTCAATGAAGATTTACTTATCACCCCCCACATAGCTCATATGTATGTAAGAGAGACCCTAAAATAAATTTTAGAGGTCACAGACTGAAAATAAAGCCAAAACTTGTGTGCATAGCCTTTAACTGCAGGGRATCAATGCCAGCTAACACTACCTGAGAATCTGGCCAGGAGTATCTGCTTAGCACACGTGGCCTTGTACCTCTTGCAGGCCTTATTTTCAGTCATTAGGATAACTTCAGCAAGATAAGGTCCTGCTTTATTCCTGAAAAGAGTCTTAACGCATCTCTAATGTCTGATTTTCAGTTTTCATTTATGCATGTATATGGAATGGGCTGCCTATACACAGTACCTTGCAAATTATAGATTTCCATGGCTTATGGATTTGCTTATATATTTATATCTCAATTATATAACTAGTTTTGTAAACTTGTACTTCTTAGGTAAGACGTTCCAGAAATCAAAATAGTCAACATTAAACACCACAAGTACAGCTGCAGTTTTAAATATTTTATAATCCAATCAAATTGTTTGAGTAGTAATGCATTTAAATGTTGTTATGGAATCCCCTCTAGACTTTTTAAAATGGTTACTCTGTTCTTGGCTTTGCTATTTATGAAATTCATATGGGATGACATTTTTAATAATAGAGCATTTGACTTACAGAGTAGCAATTCCTGCAGTGTCTCAGTATAATCTATAATTTTCTGACTGAACTTTCAGAGGGACACAAACACATATCACACTTTTATTAATGAACATATACATCTGTTGATGTTGCCATAATTAAAATGACCTTAAGTGAGAAAACCTACATAAGTCATTTAGCATTTTTTATGATGCCTGGGTGAAGACGCAGGACAGACGCAGCTTCGGGAGGCTAAAGGCAGGAGCACAAAAGCTGCCCTAAGATGACGAGGGGAGACTTCATTTGAAAACAGGCACCGAGCGAAGCACAGCCCACATATAATTAAGCAACACCGGGTACTATGGAGCTGGACAGGAGGGAGCTCTCAGGGAGTCTAAGTCACCTCTTGGCCCTGGAGAGGGTGGCACTGTCACGTTGGGGCTCTGCTAAATGCTGGTGCCATGGGGGTGTTTGATTGCTCTTGCGTTCGCCGTACGGAGGTTGTGATGAACTGAGGACATCGTTTTTGAGGGSCGCAAGTTCCCTCCCCTCCTTGAGCACAAACATGTACAGAAGGGTGTGAATAAAACAACAGTCGGGGCTGTGGAAAGGGGGAAAAATAAAAAAGAAGCCGGTGAGAGCTCCAGCTTTCCCATGGGGGCCTCGTTTCTGTTGAGCTTCAGCACCATTTCTTGTGCCCTTTCTGAATATTGCTGCMTCTCCTCACGTGCACTGACCGTGCTCAGGGTTGTGGTCAAACCAGCTGCTGATGTGGCAAAACTCAGGGTACGGCGCTCCACCRGCTCTGCAAGTGTTAACTCTGATACGATTCTGATAACATATGTTAACTCCAATGACRTTTTGATTCGCTCCGTACTGTGGAAGAGCAAGAATTGGACTTAAGACCAGAAAAGCTTCCAAGAAAGGAAGATCCTGCTCCCACATATGCAGTTGTAAATCTCTCTACATGAAAGCTCTGGAGCTCCTCCAGACTAACTTCAGCAGAAGCGAGCCTGGAATCAGGCCCTGTGGTGCCTGAGTTACTCCAGACTGTTATTAATTTGAAAAGAGAAAATGAATTCTTTTTAAGGAAAAATAAGCAGTGTTTATTAATAATAATTAGCGAGGGAAGACATTAGTTTTGATATATTGGCTTAATTTGGTAAATAGACAGATCAGTAAAAAATAGAATTAATAATTTTACAAACTAGCAAACATTTTCTKCAGTGTGATATTAATCGTGCTTAAATGTTTCTTTAATGCCGCATGTGGCTCTTGCAGCRGCGGCTACACCAGAATTTTCTGAGCATCCCGCTCAGTTGGGAAGTCAGGCGCCAACATCACTTCCCAAAGCACTCACTGGTGCTCCCTTTATCCCCTAAATCYGCCCCCGTGGGTTTACTCCGTGACTTTGGGTGGGTTCACAGCCCCGAGTAAGGCATGGCTACGATCCAAATCATTATCTGACACAGGCTACGAAGGGAAAGCACCAGCATCAAATGTCACCATCAGCCAGACACCAGTGTCGGGATTATGGTGCTCTTCAGAGCCCGTTGTATGTAATTTTACATGTAATGTTCTCTGAACATATGGTTCATAACATAAAACCCCCTTCATTTTAATTGACACAATAGGCTGGAATGGCTTTTTTTCCCCTTGCCAAAGTACTTGTTATGGTCTGTATCACCTATAATGTGCATTCTGTAAAGCTCCTAACTAGGTATTTGAATGCTGGAATGCAAACGATCGCTATTTATGAGACYATGAGACCACCTAGTGGGTCAATGATTTGCATTTTAAAATTTCATTAATATGTACTAAGATCATAATAATGCCAATGGTTCATCAGAACAACCTTTATTCGCCTCCTTCTGGAAATAACTCTCTTTTTTTCAGTGTTTTCTTTAAAGTAAAAGACAAGAGCAGATAAATGTGYATTTCTGTGACTCTCAAATTGCTCTAATTGAAAGTTTAAAGGACACTGGGCAAAGCACTTTCTCCTTACAGTGGCTAAAATGATTTTTTTCCTCTGTTGTTTAGGGRRAAAAAAAAAAAAGAAAGAAAAGAAAAAGGAAAAAAATTGATGCCTGAAAGTGAAATCTGTTTTCTTATCTAATCCCTTTTTCTTCCCTTATGGACACACACTGGTTTGCTATTGTAAGGTTGCTTATGAGTGCTAGTCTGCCTGGCATTGATTTTTTTTTTTTTCTTATTTAGGAATAACACTGCTGCATGGTTGTTTTGGACAAAATATAAATATGAAGAATTGTGTGATTTTTCACACATCTTACAAAGAAACACAAACTTACTTCTGACAACTGTATAATTCCCCCCGTGCCCTGGGCCCCATCCAGGCTGCAGACGGAGCTGCTTTACATCCCGGCACCCGGCTGCAATGGAAGTAACCTTGATTAAGCCCAACCAGAAACACTCTTTTCTCTCCACTCTTGCACACCCCAGTCTGTTTTATTTTTGCTCAGAGAAAATTGAGAGTAATGATAACACAGCTGACAGGAACATTTTTATTTCTTCGCCTGGTTTAGACCCCTACCATGGAGGAATTAACTGTAGACCCCTTTGCATTAAACTTTAATCACCCCGGCACGTGCGAGAGCCAGGTGAAGGCTTGCAAGACTTGTCTGAAATATAGGTTAATTWTCAAGCTAAATACACTTTACAGAGCAGAACAATAGAGTATCTAGTTCTCCAGTTGCATTCAGGAGATCCTCAGACAAAAAAGGCTCATCTCAAATATTTGCAATGAGCAGCACAGGGCCTGTTCTGAACTTTATGCAAYAGCATAGACTAGCGGCAGGAGGAGAGATCGTATCGGGGCTGCCTTCGCCCGGGGTTTTCTCTAGGCAGAGGCCGTGGTTTGAGGCTGCTTACCTGCAGCTGTGCAAACGGGGCCGGCAGGGAGGTTAGACTAGTGCAAATGATAACTGCTTTAATTATCGAAAGCTACTTRGCGTTGACTAGGTAAGCTGCAAGAAAGCTCTCTTGGCGAGTGAAATAACTCACGTGGTAACGGCTACATGATCTCACGCAGAGGGAAGCAAATGGGGCTGCTTCCTTCCCCTTTGTATCCTGAAACACTCAGTTATTTGCAGTTCAACAAATTCTCCTGCTCTTCTTGTGCCTTGCAAGTGTCTTCTTGCAGTGTTTTCCTGACTACACTCTCATAACCAGCCAGGGTGTAATCTAAGGGGGGAAGTGAAGAGGCAGTTAGTAAACTTTTATTTTATTTTATTTTATTTTATTTTATTTTATTTTATTTTATTTTATTTTATTTTATTTTATTTTATTTTATTTTATTTTATTTTATTTTACTGTCCCCTGAGTTCCTGTTTGCCAGCGTGTCTGAGTGTGGCCGAGCAGGAGGCAGAGAGGAAAGCGCCTGTCCTGGTGCAGCTGGGAAGGGCTGACCCTCCCCTTGCTCCACTTATGCTACTTGGCTCTACTTAATTCAGTAGATTTTCTGTTAAATTATACCTGCCTAGGACTTCAAATTCAGCACTCCTTCAAAGACGTGAAACTTACCCCAATTTCCAGAGGGGGTCCCCTGGGAAAAGAAGGGAGTGTTTGGCCCCAGGCGAGGTACGACACCTTCCTTTAGCCTTGGTGCCTGGGGAAGTCCCTGCCAGATTTCCCCTGGAAATAGCACCTTTCTAGACCACACAGAGGAGCTCAGGAGACTGCCTTCCGTTTTGCCTAAATCTGCATTGCAGACTTAGAGATTTTGCTTATCCGTTCCTGTCCACCTTGTATAGTCATTCACACTTCTGCAAAGAGGATGTAAAACATGAAGGAGAAACAACAGTCRTTTTCCACACCTTTTCTACAGGTCCTGATGACTAAACAAGCTGCAAAACAATGCAGGACCCCAGCAGCAGAAAGGACCACCTTGCCAGCCCTAGGATAACCCCAGGACAGAGCCTGAACAAGCTGGTCTCTCCTGCTGCTYGCTAGCAGGACCAGACAGCTTCTCATAAGGCTGCCTGTTGTTCCCTCTCTGGCTGAAGGAAGAGTAAGGCAGGAAGAAGAGCCAGTTTTCCCATGCTCAGCACATAGAATCGGAAGGGCTGGTGTAGTTTGCAACTGAGTGGACCAGGTATTGGATGCCTCTGGTTTTCACATAGGACTCTTCTTTCTTTCTTTCTTTCTTTTTTTTTTTTTTTCCTGTTAATGGGAGTAGAATCTGACTGTTTTGACCCAAAAGACTGTATTTGATAAGCTGAGATCAACCAGCAGAACTTTGAGTTCCTCTGCACTAAACTCCTGTTGAATCTGCTRCAGAGGGAATATCTGTAGCCGTCTTTTGGACTTGCCCAAGCTGTAAGGCCAGATGTACAGTTCTGGCCTCTGCATAACCATCACTACAAATTTTCCTGGCAATCATCGGGCTCCTGTTTGCCTCTGGTTCCCACCACTGAACCTGCTCTGTTTTACTTTTTTGACTATGCATTTTATCGGTGAGGTCCCTGCCCTCATATATGGCACCCTCAGCTCCTGGCTTATCCCTCCTCAAGGAGCAGCCCAGTCCTACCGCTCCCTGACACTTAACTCCTTTGGTGCTAGAAATCCTTACCTGTGGCAGCAGCACTCTTTTCCCGTGGCCTCCTGCAGCGCAAGAGCTACCTAATTATTATTAAGTTCTTAAGAAATGCCTTGCTGAGTCAGAAGAGGTCCATCTGCAGCCCACGTCTCCAGCAGGGAGAACAGGAGATGTTAGCGCTTGAGCTGCAGATTGAAAAGCATGAACCTGCCTCCGCTGAGGTCTCCAGGACGCCGACTCCTGGAAGGTGTCCTCAAGAAGGCAATTAAGAGGATAGAGTCTACTCTTCTAAGCTGAAGAATACTGGGAGCATGTCGGGAAATAAAGAAGCAGTCAGAGGAAAGAAAAGAATGGATGTAAAACTGGAGAAAGCCGGAGTAAGATAAGGACTGTGGAATTCATGAAAGGGATATAGGGGAAAAAAAAAGGCATATTTTCTGCCCTTATATCTTTCTTTCTGCTCCCTTATCTCTCCTAGTTTTGCACATTCTTCTTTTCTTGCCCCTTYTGTATCCTTCCCTTGACTCGCTCCTTCCCTGCCATGATACGATACACTATAGCTTAAAATCYTGGCACTCTTTTGAACTGCCAAGTTTAAAATTCTGAAGATTTTGAGTGGTAATAGCTAGAATATTTCATGCTAGTGAAAGGTTAAAGCTAGGTCAGCAGTTCCAAAGTAGCGTTTAAGAGCAAATTAAAAATGCTCTSATTTGCTTACTCCGTAGTCGAGCATGCAGAGTCAATCTCTGCTGCTTCTCTCATAAACAAAGTRCAGAAAGGAAGGCAGTGAGAGAGGCTTTTAGTGCCTGTTTGCAACCCTCAATTTACAGGACAGAGAGACTCACGTGAGATTTTTACTTGGGCACAGATCTCGACGGAGACGACGTTGGCAAACAGTGCAGTTCTTGTGCAGCGTAACGGGGCATTTTGAGTCGGGAGGGTTACCTAGTGCATTTTGAAGAGATGAAGATGGATTTTCCTTCTTTGATTGGCTGAGAGTACTTTATAGGTCCTGGGAGGTCAGTGAAATCATCTATATATGAATTTTTCCATGAGTCAGAATAAATAATACTCATGATGTCATATTTTTGGGACCAAGGGTTTCTCCGCAATGGCTTAGAGAATGTGACTCTCTCACCCTTTCTGCAGGAGTTCGGGAACAATCTTCTCTTTTGAGAAAAGTTCTCCAGGAGCACATGGAAGAGAATAATCATGTTGCTTTCCTGGTCACTGTATTGTATCAATTCAGTTTAGCAGAAATCTAAGGTTTTTTTTTTTTCTTTTTCTTAACCCTTTTATCCATATGTGTCTTTAAGCCAATTTGTTTTCTCACCATTCCGATGTCAGCACAGAGTCACAAATCAATACCTGACCACATAATTTTTTTGGTGTAGGAAATGAGGCATGTTTAGGAGGTTACAGGGAAAGGATGACAGAAAAGGGCACATTTTAAAGTGAAGTTAACACTCTGGAACTGGACAGATTGACACCAATCAATAAAGCACAAGGAGCTGCTCAACGGCTGTTGCTTAAACCCCTTCTAGGATGACCATTTACCAGAGAAGGTCATTCAGTTTTTGTGCCATTGTGTGTCTCAACCCGGCATCACGATACATGCAAACACTTTGCTAGGCAACTTCTCTGGTTCTCAAATTAACTATTAATGCAGTGGCTATTGGATTACATTGGTATTTATTTCCGCTGCGCTTCCCAGTTACAAGAATCTTGGAAATGATCCTTTCCATACTATCATCCAAGTCATTACTGTGAATAATTAGAAAGCTGGGCTGTACCCTACTGGTAACCTCTTTCCACCTTGAAATAATCCCATTTACTTCCACGGTTGTTTCTTGCCCTTCAGCCAATTTTCAGTCTATGTAGCCTGCCAGTTTTCTTCCTATTGTGTGAGTCTGCACCTTAGGCGCTAGTCTCCCATATGGAAATGTTTTCAGAAAATAAGAACTGAACTTCTTGTATGCAGGCTCCCTCTAATCACTCTGCATCACACTATAGTGCTTATATATTCAAATATGTGCGCGTGCTTCTGCCTGCCTCGCTGGAAGCATTTGCCAAGCTGTTTCATTGCTGGGTTCCTGCTCGGATTGTCTTGCTTCCCAACCACAGCCCTGACCAGAGATTCCACGACCTTTCCGTAATTATCCGTGGACAGAAAGCGATGGTTTTGTGGGTAGAGAATGGCGTGTCTGGTCTCCATCTCTGTGTAAATCTCTGAAGGGGCACTAGTGTTGCACCATCAGTGTTTTTGTGGGATAAATGGGGAGATTTGGATTGCACGGGAAATTTAATTAGATTTAAGGCTAATTAAATTCTTTTTTTTTTTTTCATATTAACATGTTCACAAATATTATTGCATCTCGTTAGATTTCATTTTTCTATCCTTGCTGAACAATATTCAGTGGTAGTTTCAGATTACAATAAGTTCATTATGAAGATAAGGTGGAATTAGTGTAGGAAGCTCAGCTGGTTGAAGGGGTCTGTGCTTTAATTACTGCAGAGGGTGTGCATATTAATTACAACACAAGTGATATTTACTGTACCTCAGGAACATATGACAGGGTAAAGATACTGACAGCACCAGCTAATAAACTCAGTATGATAATGAGGAGAAAAGACCATAAAAATAGAAGGAAATAAAATTATTCATAAAGTATATTGATCCCAAAGTAAAGACATTAAGCTCTGATGAAGGGCAACAAAAGGGAAGCTCCTCACTTTATCAAACAAATAACCAAAGTAGAGAAATGTTAGCAGAGAGACAGATTGTCATTATACTGGTCATGTGATTGTGCTCTGGAGATTACATGTGAGCAGTAAAATGTATGATTTTTTTAAAGAAATCAGCAGAAAGTCAAGTCTTCACCTGCAGGATGTCAGGTCATAGTGGTTCTGATGGACTTGGGAGCAGGACCATTGTAAGGTACTGAGAAGAATGGTGGGAATACATTGCTCTTTGGTTGAAGAGACATCACCAGTTACACAAAGAGCCTGGATAGGTGGGTTAGGCTGTAGTAATAGCTGGGGTTTTTTTTGGTCTTTTTTTTTTTTTTTTAATATTAATTTAAAGCATTTTTTTTAAATTATTTTTGAGCCATCTCACAGAGAGGCTCCATTCAACAGGCACTGAAGCCTACACCAAGTGTGAAGGGGAGTCTTCTGGCCCTGACGCAGCTGTGGGGCCAATGCCCTTCCCCAAGGTTCGCAGTCCTCCGTTCAGACAAGGGGACCTGGTAGAGCTCCATGGCACGTTCCATGAGGAGTCCTCTAAGGACAACTGTGTTCATCTGGTTCCTGATTAATGTAAACTTAGACTGTGGAAATGAGTGGCAAAAATGTGGTGTAAATAACTTTTTCCGGATGTTACCTTCCTTGATGTTGGAGTTCTCCSAGATTAATGCCTCTGCATTAGATGACTTTGCACCTAGGGCTGTAGCCACCAAAACACAAAGAACAAGCTGCATCTTTTGTATTTAATTACTACACACCCTGATAATTCTATTTTAATCATTTTGGTCTGACTTTTTCAAAAGATTTTGCCTAAAAAAAAATCAACAGAGGTAGTTCAGTGAATAGTGCCTGCCAAACTAGTTTGGGGTCTGTGAATCAGAAACTTCCATCGTGCAAGGAAGTTTTAGTACAGACCATTCTTTGTACTGTAGACATTGTGCTACATAATGTGTTTTCCTCTAAAGAATTGTTGTAAGTTAGGTGACAGCGAGGTGAAGCTGGCAAGCAAGTCAGCTTGCTAGCCATTCATCTCTAAAGACCTATGTTCACATTACATTTACTGAAAGGCGCACAGCCACCGCTTTGTTGTCATCATAGCCTTGGCAGACATTTGTTACCAATCACAAAGCTCCTTCATGTTGGGCATATATGTCAATCTTTGCTTAATAAAGACACCTGGATCGAGACAGCCAGTCTTGGTCAGGATCTATATGCTCCAGTAAAGCCTCAAGTATATACTTGATTCATTCAAATGATTCTTTCACTTTTTGGAGCACTATATATATATATTTATATTTATATTTATATTTATAGCTTCCATCCTGCAATCAAAAATCCACACTTCTTCCTCCTCATTCTTCTTGACAGGTCAAGGGAGCACAATACTTACATTTCCACTGTCTGGTTAGCATTAAAACAACAACAACAACAAAAACAGAAAAAAAAATCTATTGTCACTGGGATTACAATACTGCCCCTAAGTTAAATGCTTATTTCCATCTTATATTAAAGTAAGGTTTACCACCTATTGTCAAAGTTCCTAAGTTTTCCACTCATTCTGCACTGATTCAGCTGTGTGCATGATGATCCCTCTAAATGGTGGAATGCAAGGGCAGGAAGGATAACTTCTAAAACTACTTTTTAAAAGTCATTTACTAGTTGTACACACTAGGCAGACTTAACAAATGCATTTTAAATATCTGTGCCTCTGAAATCTATAAAACAGAATGAAAAGTACTACAAGAAGAGTTGTTATCTTGACATTTCAGGTACTTTTATCCACATCCATGAAGTTCAAGGATATACAAAATTGAAAAATTATAATAGAGGTATATAAAGCTACAAAAGGTCGCTTTTCTGTATGGTAAGGTTTTGGATAAGTGTTTGCCTCAGTCTTTCTTTTATTCATGTGAATTTGCCTAACTACAGCTGTAAATCAGTGACAAAAAGACTAATGGCTTCACAGTGGTCCTTGTGAAATGTGTAGGTGTTCTTGGTTCAATTCCCAATTTTTGCAGTAGTAAAACCTGTCACTGTGGCCACTTGCACCTCCAGGTTGACAGAGAGATTGAGGATTCATTTACTCTCTCACCCTTAAAGATGGTCCTCTCAAAATTATGGTCCTCCACAAAGTGAAGCAGCATTGTGGAGGACCTTAGGGAAACATATGTTCATGTTGTGCATGCCTCACATATTCTTCAACTCAATTTCTGAAATTCTGGGCTCTGATTCAGTGCCTTTCAGTGATACATTTATCTACAGATTTCTTAAACAGGAAAAAAATGCAGAAAGGTCAACTCCCGCTCCTAGTTGTTCCTATCATTGCTGCTTGTGAGGAACAACAAGGAAAGAAGCAGTGTCTTCATATGTTTGATGATCTAAACATGACAATTTGCTTATCTAAATGCTAATGTAGGGATTGAGTTGAAGTTTTTCATTGAAGATAGAATTTTGTGCCCACTTATAAACCTGTTGTCTTCAGAGGAGTAATTCCTCACTCAATTGTATAAGGTGCTTAAGCATATAAAGTCACATTTACCACATGTGCTTAATTAAGTAAATGTGGACATTAAGCTGCTTCCCTAGTTAGAGCCTTAAGTCTGAGAGAAATTTTTTAACTAAATTCCCCTGTTACATTGACTTACAGCTAAATGTGGGCTTAAATGCTTAGAAAAGCTCGGCCTAACTGCCGTCGGCCGAGAACCAAGACCACTTAGCACGTGTATGTATGCATTTCAGAGGGATAAGTAAGCACAGTTCTGCCAGGGCAAAGCGTAATGGTATTTTCAGGTTCTAGTGCAGCTTTGTTGATTTATGCTAGCAGGCAATGGGACTTGAGCTTTATTTTAAAGAGCTAACAAAGTAGGGCAGAAAAGAGTATTAAGTGCATTCAACATCTTTTGCCTTTTAAGCGTTTTTACAGAGCCTGTAGAAAAGAGAGCCCTGCGTAAAGGCTTCATAGGGAATCTTGATAACTTCAGGGTAATCCCTGTTCAAATTTAACACCTGTTTAAAATAGGAAGTCAAACATAGGAATAAATTGGAATGCCTTGAGTCCTTTGCCCTCCTCACCTATCCACCCCCCAAGGACCCAGTTTTTTACAGCATCATGGGAGCTGATGAAATGTGCTGATCATACACAATTATTTTAGCTAATCAGTCTTTTGTAATATCTTGAAGAAGACCAGAGCTAGTTGGGCTTTGAATTTGGCAAACGTAACGAGAAGGTAGACAGTGAAACTCGGCTTTTGCGGCCTGGAGGAGCGAGCGCTCCAGCGTTGGTGAAGTCTGCTCAGCTAAGATGGCTGCTTTGAAGGCGGCGCTGTTTGTCGGCCAAAAGGAAGCAGGACACAATGTGAGGGTGGTCAAAGAGGATAAATCATAAAGAAGAAAATATTTTAATGCCTCCATAGAAATCAATGGCCTGTCCTTACCTTGAAAATCCTGCTCATTTTTGGTCACCTTATATCAAAGACGCAACAGAAATAGAAATGGTCCAGAGAAGGGCAAAGAAAATGAGTAGAGCCATGGGAGAGCCTTTCATATAAGGCTGCATTAAAAAGGGCAGGATTATTATTTAGTGTGGAAAGAAGAAGAGCAGGAGGAAACTTGACAGAAGCATGTAAAATAATGAAGGGCATAGATCAGGCCAGTCTGCTGCTTCTCGTTACGTTTGCCTGTAAGAGAAGGAAGGGACAAGTCAAAATAGAACAACAGCGGGCCAAGGAGTGAGTCACTGGAGTGAGGGGAGGCCAAGGGGTGGMCATTTCACTTGGGGAACTCGGTGCTGCAGGAGGAAATGAAGCCCAGAGGGCTGAGGTAATACTGCTCAACAGACGTTTACTTTAACAGTAACTATGCTGGCTAGGGTCTGCACTTGAGCTCCCGCTCGCACTCTTTGCTGCCTTTGGTCTTGTCAGAGTTTGGGGATTCGATTTGGGTATGTAGAGCCGCTTGGACTATTTTCCCTTCTCTTTATTTGCCTCTAGCCTCCTGGTGACCACAGAGTAGGAACCAATGTGCTACATCAGCTTGAAAGAGCTTGAACACTGTGCGATGAGCACAATCACTAAGTTGGCCTCACATTATTAAAGCCCTTTATTAAATATATCCTTCTGTATGTCTGGCATCTGAAGTAAGTTAAAAGCGCTGAATAAATAAAAACAATCTCCCAAGTCATCATAGTAAGCAATTAATTAGGTTCTCCAGTGTGCTCTGGAACACAGACACTACTTTGCTCCACCTTAACTTCCACGTTAGTCCATGGGGTTTCCTGTTCTTTGCTTTTTATTTTGTAAATACTGCAAAAGTTGCATTTCTTTGCTTTTATTTTTATTTTGTAAATACTGCAAAAGTTGCATTGCTGTGAGTAGATACATTCAGTGGAAGTCAGTGGCTCCTGTTTTCTTCAATTCCTTCTTCAGTGAATTAAAAGAACATTGTGAAGAGACTGAAAATCTTCCCCAATCTCATAATCTAATAGTCAACAGTTCCTTGTAAACTTTCTGACTTTTTTTTTGGTGGAGGAATGGCAGAATATCTTTGTTCTAGACAATGTGTTTCTGATTTGTAAAATAAAATTGCCTTTGAGAAGGATGTGCAAGTACAGAGACAGCTTCTGCTTCAGCAGAGCACAAGCACATAGTGACCAAGTGAATCTGAGCTGAAGGGGATTCAGCAAAGGATGGAAAAAATGCCCACAAATATTTCTCATACTAAAATAAATAGGGGAACCGCAACTGAAACATGCAGTGCCCTTGTCATGTTTGCTTTACCTGAACACAGAGAGGTCAAATCACCTTAGCATAGATGCTTGCAAATATTGTGTTTTATGCTTGTTTTTGTGAATAGTCACAGCAACTGAGATTCTTCGCTGTGCTGAGGGCTAGCAGGGCTTAGGGGTCACCCGTGGCCCTTGCAGCAGCTCTGGCCGTATGTGTTTCACCCTATGTGACCCACAGCACCAACCCCAAAGGGAAATGCCTGCTGTCCCTGCGAGCTGTCCCCTGTCTCCTTGATGCCAGTGGCTCAGGAGGATACCCCGTTTTTCCTGGGGCTGGTGTTTGGCTCTTGTCTAGAGCCACGTGAGCTCCTCTCAATACCCCTGTCAACACGGCACGAGCTACATGTTAGCTCCCCTGTATCGCGGGTGTCAAGTGGTCGTGCTGTCACGCAGTGCTTAAATGTAAGGGATGGAGGTGACGATGTGAAGCTGGAGCCGTTGCGCTGAAAATCTGGATTTTAAATTGTCTGCAGAGCAGAAGTTGAAAAGCTGAGACAGTTTTACAATAAATGTAAGCAGTTTAAACAAGCTTCTCACCATCAAGACGTGGCTATATGTTTCCCTTCTGAAATGTGCTGCCTTTTAAGAGCACGAGTGTGGCATTTAGGTGACACCCTACGGCTCATCCCGGTGTCCTTTTGAGGGTGACTCTGTCTCCTCCTGTCTGCTGCACATGTGAGGGGGTTGGGTGGCCCTGCCACCAGCTGTAGGAAAGGTGACAGGGATAAAATGCAGCACTTTTCTTCTTTGGGGTTCATTTTGGGTCTGTCATTGGGGTTTTTGCTTTTGTGTACGAAGATTCCCTCTTACGCTCCTTGTGATAGTTTTGCTGGTGCGTTCTGCCCACCTGGTTCGAGGCATTTCTGTTTAGGTCTGGTACACATAGATGTTCCTGGGCTTCCCCCAGTTCTTAGTCACTTAATTTCGAAACRTGCACTTGCCTGTGTTTGCAGGGGWTGAGCAGAGACCTCCACGACTCGGCACGGGGGAAGCTGACAAGGAGGCAGGACAGAGGTTCCCTCACGTGGCCAGGATACGGGTGAACATCTGAAAACCTGGGGGGATGAGGAAAGCACCGGCTTGTGTAACTTTTTCCCCTGCTTTGCTTCTTAGCCATATGCAAAGAAGCCGCCGAAGCTCCCTGAGGCCCAGGCCCGTAGCTCCCGGAAGGGTTAACTGAAAATCCAGCTGTGAATTACAGCCCAGCTCAAGTTCCTCGTGTGGAGTGGGCCAGCCTGACGGAGGATCCGTATGAACAGGCATCATGGGGGTCTCCTGCAGCCCGGTCTCAGCTGGGAGAGCACTGGGAGCTTGAGAGCACTCAAGCCGGTAGCACCGGGGCCCAGCAGGAACGTGGGAGCTCTCACCTGGGCACAGGGGCTGCTATTTATCAGTAACGTTTATATGGAAAAAACAGCAACTTTCTTAATTGTTACCTTTCTCATTTTATCACAGTCCCCATTTGCCTTGAGAAAAGAACTTACAAATTACCTTTCCTTAAAAAAAAAAAAAAGAAAAAAGAAGCCCTGACACTTGCAATTAGTCATTACCTACTGTTGCTTGCAATTTGTTGGCAGATCAAGCTGCAATCTGTTGCACTATGACAGATCAATTTCTGCAACCCGCAAATTCATTACAGAGCTGAGCCAAAACAGAACAACTTTCTTTCCTCTCCTTCCCCGAGGAAGAAGAGCTTCCCATACTCTTAGCCCCCGGCTAGCCCAGATCCATAGGGTTTTGTGGATCATTTTTTGGAAAGGGGCGGATACAAGAAGAAAAAGAGGGATGGGGGRAAAAACAGCCTTTCGTGATGTAGTGCCCTTATTCTGAGCACCCACGAATGTTAATGTGTGATCATCCCCTCGCTGGAGCAAGCTCCTATGAAGACCTAACATAGTCATCCAGTTACTGGAGACTGTATTGAGATGCATGAATCCTTTTTTTTCTTTTCCTTTTTGCCTGGACTTGTCCTTGCATTGTAGCCATTGTATCCTACCAAAGATTTGGTTGGGAATGGGTGAAATGGTTTCTATTGAATGAGAGGCTACTGTGTGCTTCTCTTCAGAAGACAGTGTCCACTTGCTGTTTTGCAAGAGCTGCTCTCCACCTTTCTGCCTAAGGGCGTGCTCAGGGATGGCAGTTGCATTGCAAAGTGTGTGGGGGGTTATTTCTTATTTTCTTTATATTTTTTGAATGTAGTAATCTTTGCATTAACTCCAAGAATGTTTAAATAAATCTCACTAATGGCTAGGATGACGAAGTAAGGCAGAAATCCTTCCTTTTTCAGCTGCCTTCTATAGCTTTTGTCACCTGACTTTGCAAGCCCACCTTCAGTGAAAAAATAGCACAGTGACATTTTCAAAACATGCGGTCCCCTGAGCCCAGAACGGAGCGCAGACAAGAAAGCTCAGCTTGATTCCAGCCCCGCTTTGTGATGTTGACTCCTCTTTTCCAAGACCTGGGCTGCAACAGCTGCTAAATACAGAGAGAGAGCAGGAAAAAAGCTGCTGTTACACAGAGGTGAGCTGGGCAAAAAGCAGCTGCTTTCTGTGGGTGCTACAGGCATGGCATCGGAGTGGCCCTGGTGGCCTCCACGCCTGTGGAACAGGGAGGATTGGGGCTGCTATTGCAGCGTGAACCCGCTCCCCGGCGTGTTGCTGAGCAGAGCACTGTGCTGTTTGAGCCGTGCTGTACAGCAGGGCTGAGGCCAGCTCAGTGCCTCTACATCACGCTGCTGTTTCCCAAGGGAATTGGCTTTTTTTGCCAAAAGCCTGGGCTGAACATTTTGTAGAGCAGGGAAGGAACAAAGTCCTCACAAAGTCCTCCCCTCCTGTCTCATCCTCCCTTTTGGAGGGACACTTCACAAACGGACGCACAAAACTTGCTCTCTCTGCGTATCTCTGTCCTTGGATGGAGTGACAGGCTGAACCAATGCGCAGAGAGGCGAGTCCCCAGCACCTGCTCCGAAATCCCCCAGCTCTTCCCTCCTTCGGAATTCTTCCCTGCCACATTCGTGGCACACGCTGCTTCGCRCAGACGATCATCCAGAAAACTGCTGCGCACTTCGAGCATAGGTTTTCCTT
>NW_020454971.1:212605-245105 GCF_003342845.1 Nothoprocta perdicaria | reverse complement strand
GGAGAGCTGGACAGCAACACAGCCTGAAGAAGTTCAAATGGCTGTTAAGGGGTGAAGAACACAAATTCCTACTTTGGCTGCCAGAATGTTGAAAAATGCTCTGCCTCTCTCTTTGGTGTGCATCTCCCCAGGTACTCTTGTGAAACACAGTTGTTTTGTATTAAGGTCATATAGGTCACTCTTGGTTTTTTTGTTCATGTAGGATCATGATCCCATAAGCTGGTGAGCGTTGTAGGCTCATGTGACCATGTTGACACATCCAGGTTTTGTCACCAGGCACAAGGTCCATCAGGRTTTCAGATGGCTTCTTCTCAAAACCTCCTTGAGCCCCTGGACACAAAAGAACATGACATACGTGTGCAGTATGCACGACCTGCCATGATGCGTGTGATGCATGTGACAGCAACAGCAATACAAACCCGAGGGCTGTTGGAGAGAGCCCTGGTCCTCCTCTGATCGGAGTCACGGGGCCTTCGCTTCCCCAGGCCGCTGGGAGCTCCTGGGCATTGGGAGCCCTGAGCATCCCCGTCATTAACGCCTGTCACGCATTAATCGATGCAGAAGAGACTTGTCTCCTTAGCCCCGTTAAGCTGTGAGTTTGCAGCTCTGTGTGAAGTAGCACCGGCAGGGTACACGATGAGATGCAAACGGGGGGAAAAAAGCATTTTTCCTGACATTCGCAGAAGCAAGCTAAACACCTGTGAGAAGCGGGTGCTTCAGGGACACCCACGTTTGAAAATTGTTCATGGGTATCTTGGAGATAGCACTTCTCTACTTGTGGAGTGATTAGTTACCTCTTCAGTGCTGGCAAAGCTTGTGGGTGATGAGCTCTGCCTTCACCTGCAGGTGTTGCCATGGCAAGGGACTCCAGAAGTGTGTGCAGGCAACAAAAACAAAAAAAACGGATAAAGCAAAAATGAGAAACGAGGGGAAAATGGGAGCAGGAGAAGACAGCAAAGATCTCAYGCAGAGCTAGCGCTTGCCGAGTGTTGTGTGCTGCTGCCTTGCGCGTGGTGCAGCGTGGGCAGGGGGCCGCGGCCAACGTTGCGACGTCCTCTGTCCATCCGCCATTTTGTGCTTGTGCCGCAGGGTCCGGCACATGGGTGTCGTGGGAGCTCCCCGGCATGGATCAGCTTCCAGTCTAAACCCTGGATTCTGCGTGTGGTTAACCTGAAGCCCATGTTGATCCTGGAGTGCTTTAGAGGGTCAGAGTCCAACTCTTCTGCCCTTATTCCTGCTCTGCCAGTGTTCCAAAGGGAAAATCTTCATCCTCTCTGTCCATGTTGTGCCTGCCTTCCCGCTCAGGTATATGTCTTCTGCATATTTGTTTCCTTCTGTGTGTGAATATCTGACTTCAGCAGGTGTGTGCGTACACCTGTGAGCAATCTGGTAGAACAAAGCTAAATCTAGAGGAGGATTGGCATCTAGTTCTTAAAGCAGTTTACTTTAACTGCTAGGAGTCCTTGTTCTCCCCGTGAGTTACATGAGTTATGTGGCTGAGGACCTGCTTTTGTGCTCACTCATCTACCTTTTTTCTTTTTTTTTTTTTTTTTTTAACGGAAAAACAAGTGGTTTCACAGAGATTCTTACCATACTCAGAGAATTCTCTGTCCCATTCTGCCATTCTAACCATATTTTGGAGGAGACCCCATTTCCTCCAAACTTCTTTTTTTTTTTTTTTTTTTTTTTTTGAGAAGGAAACTTGCTGTGTGGAACAGGAGAGAGCTGCAATGTGCTCTGGCAGCTCAGTGGGACTGTGTCATCCCTGGCCTTGTGGACTAGGTAGGTGAAGCCTTGTGGGCTTTGGTAGCGAAGACCAGCCTGATGGACTGAGGTTCCCCTCTCCCAGGAGAAAGACCTCGTTATAGGAGTTTAAGGAGGGGGATCTGCGGAAAGAAGAGTGCTCGGTGTGTGCTTCTCAGGGTGYTAACATCAGTGATACATATATACTTGTCCTCTTTCAGCCAGTATAGCTTCATTCCTAAAAGAAGAACTGCTGTAGTCATCCCAGGGGCTTGTTGTGTGAAATCAAGGAACCAAAATTATGTATTATTATCTGAAAATTCTGTGTTATATCTTGAAAATTCAAAATTATCTGAATTGACTTCAGATTCAATGTACTGTTTTCCATCCACCCCAGAAATGATTATGCTTCATTTTTTCATTCTTGAAACAAAATATTTTTCATTTTGAAACAAATCTAATTTCCTTCTTAGAGTGTGAAATGTTAGTTTTGTTTCACTGAGGTCTATTGTTGGGTTGACTGAAGCCACTATAATTGTTATTTCGTTTAAGTTTTGTTGTCAGCTTAAAAAAATGACTATTTGTGTAGGTGGTTACATGAGGTAGATCAGCACCTCAGGGGTATATTTACCATCTCTGCCAAGAAACGGGGTCAACGGGCTAGAGAGGACAGCCTGGCTGCATTTATTTTGCTGTGGGCAGGGTAGATGCTTCCAGTATGTTCCTTAYACAGCTCTTCTCTTAGCTTTTCCTTAAGATGATCATTCTGCTAAAGATAACACAGTTATGGAAATGGGAAAGAATAYATAGAAGGTTTCTACTTCTTTTTTGGAACTTATTTATTGAGTTCTTCTTTTGTGACTACTTCAGTTTCACTTGCTTTTTATCATTGAAAAAATTCACTAAATTCTGGCACAATAGTTTTTTTTGTCTCTGAAGCCTCAAATAAGTCCCTGAACCAGTGCCTCTTAATAACATTTCAAGTGGGATTGCAATTTCCCTTAGTTTGTTTTTTTGTTGTTCTTTTTGTTTGTTTTTCTCCTAGCCCTTTACTTTTTAAAATTTATTTGGCTGTTTTCACTGGTTCTTCTGGCAGTCTGTCAAACTGGACCACTAGATGTTGTTCACARCCTAAATATGAGAGCAATCATGAGCTATTAGAGGGTATTAGCCCATCAGGTATCCCATTCCAAATAAATATGATTTATAAAGTGTTATTACATTGCTGCAGAAGTGTTGTCCAGCAAATCAGTTGGAAATTCAGAAGCAACTGTTTGAAAGCCCATTTTGGTCAATGAAAAGACACCATTGTCAGTGGTCTGTCGGACCAGGCACCATAGAAATAAGTTCATTAATGGGGAATAACCTTTTTTACTAAACTCAAATAAAAACACACAAATCTTACGCTCAAAAATAAAACATTCACATCTGATTACACTGGTTTTTTTTCCCAGGATTTGCATTTTATTTACACTAATACCTTTCACACCTGAAGAGAAATCTTGGCTTTAGTTCTGCTGTTGACTTAAATAGGGGTGGAATTTAATCCTTGACCTTCTGTGGCATCATTCAGCCCAACTAAAATAAAATATCTTAAGCTATTTTCTTACTTTTCTCAATGCCCACATGGGCACTGTGGATTATGCCTAAGGTTTCTGCCCTCCTGCTGGGGACTATTATGGCATGATCTTCTTTGTTCACGAGCTCTTTATATGAAGCATTTTCATCTTCATCGTCTCAGTAAGTTTTTTTTTTCTATACACACACACTCACATATATGTTTATATTCTTGGAGGTCCTTAGGCTTCTTTTTTCCCCCTTTTGCCCAATCTGGAATTACTCTCTCAAGCTTTCTCTAACACTGAAGGCATTCGGTGTTTCTCATCTGGGCTTGTCCAATTTTGTTACAGAAATAGCTCTTGCTTGGACCCTTTTACACTCCTCTGTAGTGTTGTTTCTGATACCTAAAAGTGCTCTCAAATGCATGCCTACCAAAAGAAGATCCATCCTAGTTTAGATATAATTTGATTAGTATCCTGCAATTCTGTGATAATTTTTGAAGCCTGGGCAGCGCAGTAGATGACAGTTTAAGTTTCCTCCATGGATTCTGCTAGCCTGTGTGTTTTGCATCTCAGGCCCTGCTGGATTAACCAATGATACCTACCTTCATAGAGATGGTTTTTTCTCCCATGGGCATTTTTATCCTGGCCACTTGGGAGCGTGGGGTGCAGGAGGTGAGCTTAAAGGTCATCAGGCAAGCTAATAAACTATTTCAAATGGGATTACATTGAACTCCTCTCTGTCTGAAAACTCACTTTTGTCCATATATTCTTGTGTCGCAACCAAGGCGCTGTGCAACACCCCTATTTGCAGATGCCCCCRAACAGATAGCACTTGTCCTTGTCACATTTTTGTTTGCCTCTGTATGTTCCTCTATATATTTATGGGCACCGTTTTTGCCAAAAATGGCATCTTTTTAAGATGGAGGCTCACATCGCGTGCCTGACACCTTGCCCTTTGTACTGGTTATCTATGTATTATTCCAGGCTCTCCTCTCCATGCACCGCACACAAATGTGACGCTGTGTCTGCCATTGGCTTCCCTGCGTATTCTCGCTGCCTGCCTGGGAATGCCTTTTAATTAGACAAACTTCTGGTCCTTTCATTGCTTGTTAACCCTTTCCTCTGAAAAACAGTGTGTCTTCGCCCCACCAACACCCTCTGCTTCCTTGCAAAGTCAAGTCCATTTCCCTCAGTAACCTTGAATTCACCAGCTATCCGTTATACCACAAATAATTCAGCCTCTAATTAGTCCATCTGTTAACRATTCAAGTACACATGACTCACCTTTATTATGTAACACAATGGTCAGACTTCTTACCTGCTACTGATATTCTGATAAGGAAAAYATGCTTTTCTGCTTGCAACATTGTGTTGCCTGTATTCTCCCTACTGAATATTCCGCAGATTTCATGGGTTTATGCTCTATGCCAAGGGAAGTGAAAAGGATTTCACCTTCTCTGATTTTGCAGCAATTGTTCCTATTTCTAGGGAAGTGCAGAGGCTTTGCACTTACCTCCTGCTTTTCTTTGCTGGATCTTCTTCCACTTAGAGGGTTTGATGCTGACAAATTTTTGTGGAAAGTATGATTTACCTCTGATAACAGACGTCAGAATTTCATCCTTAATTTCGTGASGTGGCCACATGGCCAAGGTTAAATATTTGTCGCCTGGTAAGAGGCAGTATTGACCGTCAAGTGTCTGCTCTGTACATCCCCAAATGCCTCGGAGTTCAGATCTTTTCTTTCCTTCAGAATTGCCATGWTTTATAGGACTTAAATTTTATTGGCCTTGAACAGTGTAGCAACAAATTTTCAAGTTTCTAAATCAGTTGTCAGGATGTTTTTGTTTCTGATTTTCCAGAATGTTTGGCAACATTTGGGAAAATCTGCAAGCTCTAGAAGGTTGCAGTTAACATTTGGTTCCATTGGAAGCCAAGAGGGAATATAGATAAACGCAAACTCTAGCAACGTTACTAGACTCTGCTATTGTACATATGTTCACGAGGGTTTATAAAAAGTTCAGCTTAATCTGACCCAGAAGAACTACCATGTGCTTGCTTGTCACATATTTCATCATTAAACTCTCCCCACAAAATGGAGAAAACATGTCTCAAGGCAGAACGCTCTCCTTTCGCACTCCGCTGAAGAGAGTCCTGGAAAGGTGCCGTGTAATTTCATCTTCACAGGTTCAACGCTGRGCAGAAATCATGCACAGTTGAAGTTCATGTGGCTTCTTCACTCACTGAGAGATATCAAGCAACTCACCTAAGCAATARCAGTTTTCTAACAAATGAGACAAGAATCTTGTGAATTTTACTGATCTAAAGCCACAACTGCCCATGTGATTTGTTCTGAGTTTCTCACCTATGTAGAGAACTGCAGGGCTGCACCCTCTATGCACAATTTCACCTGCCTTTTTTGAATCATAGAATCCTTAAGGTTGGAAGGGACCTCCAGAGGTCATCTARTTCAACCCCCTGCACAYRCAGGGTCACCCAGAGCACGGGGCACAGGCTGCATCCAAGCGGATTTGGAAGATCTCTGGAGAAGGAGACTCCACAGCTTCTCTGGGCAGCCTGTTCCAGGGCTCTGTCATCCTCGCTGTTAAGAAATTTTTCCTTAAGTTCCTGTGGAACTTTTGGTGCTTCAGTTTGTGGCCATTTCCTCTTTTTCTATCAGTGGCCAACACTGAGAAGAGGCCACCCCATCCTCCTGACTCCCTCCCTTGAGGTATTTATATATGTTATCCTCTGAGCTCCTTACAAACTGACCAGCATTTATGGTAGGTAACGCGCTGCTCAGCGTTATCTCTAAATTCCCTTTATTCCTTCTTTAACTWCCAGCGAGTCCCCTAAGTTCTTGGGTGGGGCAGGGAAGAATTAACACCAAAGTCAAAGGAGTTACAGCCGCCACCACCTCATTAAAATGATTTTGYGCCGATTGCTTTTGTTGGGCAGGATCCACACATAATATAATTTTAATCCTGCCCCTATTCGCTCGGGGGACAGATCTGAGATCAGCATTGGCATTTAAGCGAGCTTCATCAAGCCCAGCGCAGGCAGCTTTTTGTCTCCCCGCTGCCTGGAAAGGTGACTGCAGCTGATGGGCTCCTGGCTGGCCGGCGGCGGCGGCGCGAAGCACGGCTCCCTTGTTCCCAGGCTGTGTGAGCATTAACGCAGCGGCGGCAGCCCCGGTGACTYCTCCTGGCCGGGCCTTGCAGCGCCGCAGCTGCCGCTGCTCGCGCGGCCGCTTCTGGAAAGGAGCCGGCAGCAGCTCCCGGGCCGCGCCGAGGGGAGAGAACGACGGAGAAATCATTGCGCCTTCCCCCAAAACAAACACTACGTCTCTATATATTTCTTGTATTCTGGGTGCGTTTTATGTATATATAAAGGACATTACGGCAAAATGAAAAAGGCCCTCATAAAAATCCTTCTTGAAAAGTAGTGTTGCTGACAGCCGTGACCTCTGTGAGTCTGCATGTTTACCCATAATTCATAATTAACAAAGACATTAGAACTGCCACTAGAGGATTCTGGGCTTTATTTCTTTCTAACTGGGCAGTACTAATGCTGGAAGTGCTCCCAATTCAGTGATTTAACATTTCAGGAAATCTTGGAGAGGCAGCAGAAGCCTCCTTATATAGTTCATACTCTGGGACTGTGGTTATACAGATATGGCTGAGATAATTATTCAGCTCTTGTTATTGCTGTAGTTCTGCACCTGATCCCTGAGCCATTAGAGCACTCTGCAGGTTATTACAACTATCAAACATCAAGGTCTCTCTTCTAGTCTCTCGACTATGTGGGTTATCATTTCACTTCTTTTAAATCCTCCATCTGCATAGAAAACTTCCATGCTCAAACTTGGAGATCTGCTAACGCTTCCTATTTTTTTTTTCTTTTAATGACTTCCCAAATGAGGCCCTTTTCTTACCAGCACATTAGCATAAAAATATAAACTTCGAGTTTCTCCACTTGTGTTGTTTTTATATTCTCCCTCTTGTTGATATTTCCTCTTTGAGATGATGTGCACCTACACTCTAATTTGTGCCGAGTATGAGCACAGAGTGYTGGGGTCTTCCAAACTGTGAAAACCCACAAAATCTCACCAGGACCATATCATATCTGCTGCTGGTTAAGCCTGTGCCAAATTGTAACCTTCCCTGAGCTGATGCACTACTTTGCTTAACGTAAATTTTTACCTCATTGCTGATTCTCCAGCTGAACAAAAATTAAGTGAAAATGGAATGGTAGATTTAAATGGAGCTTTGAATCTAGAGATATTTAAAGATTCATCATTTTGTTTGCTCTAGATGAGTAAGCTGCCATTAGAATTTAACATGGGGAAGCTTGTTGAAAAAGATCTTTTCTGTATGTAATAATATTCTATCTTCAGMTATCTTCTACCAGTTGCCTAAAAATCCAACAAACAAGCGATTATCAGAGTGAGGTAACGCTGAATATCCTCATCCTTCTTGCAGGTATTTGGGGTACAGGCACTCACTCATATGGTGATATTCAAGATAATTCTGCACAGTAAGAGCCTCAAGCAGACCGGTGTGGCTTGCACCACAAGGGAGAACAGGTACCTAGTGCTGCCCTATGCTCTGGGGAGCCSAGCTTTGTGAAATCTGTGTTTTGCATTATATCAACAAAACACCTGCAAAAGGCAGCCCATCAGCACCAGGCAAACTGATGAGAGCTCTAATCCACCAAGAGCCAGGGGCAGGAGGGTAAAGGGAGGGAACATATGGCTGCCTTACTTAATATTGCTGTAGTGTCGTCCCGCAACACATCCCCCTAAATGGGCATTAGCTTCCTAGGTAAATCAGAAGGATGTGGAGCACAGGAGAAAATAAAAATATCATATACAACTTTTTTTAATAAACACAGTATATATTTTAACAGATATATCATTTGTGTTAAATGAATGAATGTATAATATTTAATATTATGCTCCTCTTAAAATGATAGATATCAGTGGGTGTCTCTGGAAAGCTGTGGTTTTAGGTAATGAAAGCAAAGGGTAATTATACTTTGCCTTGTGCTTTACTTATTCTCCAGTTAATCTCATGTATTTTTACTGTCTCCTCTGCATGGTCGTGCATGACAATAATAGTTTTGCACTAACCCTCTGTGAAGGTCTTTCAGTAGCACAATTTAATATTTAGCTTAAAAAAAAAAAACACAGTTTCTCAGTAGTGTTTTTTGTTCCTTTAATGTGACATTAAAATAAATGGAAATTAAATTTGAGTTGTTGGGAGGGACTTGAATACTCTGTTACATTGGTGTAGCTGGCTGAAATATGTAGAGGCACATAAAGTAAGGTGGTGCTGGTTAAAATGGTAAAAATAGGTTGGTTTAAGATTTGAATGGCCCGTTAATTTTTTTTTTTCCCTATGCTTTTGGGAACTGCAAAAAGAAAAAAAAAAAAAAAAAAGAGGCAACTTTTAAACATTTTTTTCAGGTAGTCCATTGACTGACCTTTAGCATTACTGCAGTTGGTCAGTTCGAAGGGTCAATTATTAATGTGCATAAATCCACAGGACTTCGTTGGATGCCGGTGGCTTCGAAGAGCCTGTCAGCTTAGGGAGACATGTTAAAAAAGATGTAAACAGCCTTATTTTTCGGGTGTCTAAAGCACCCTCTTCTGTTGATTCGAGGACCTACATGCCCACACGCAGACAACTTTTCCTAATTCTCTTCCTGTAAATATAGAGCACTCTTCRTGGAATTCCCCACCAACACTGTTAATGAAAGCACACAGCTAGGGAAATAAACAGAATTTACTTAGCAGAATATTATTGGTTTTCTTTAAGATAGTTTAATTAGGAAGTAGTATTAAAACAATTAAGAGCAGGAGGAGGAGGTGATGGGAACAGAACTGGCAAGATAAGCTGTCTCTCAGTTACACAGAGTCCTGTTATTCTACATCATTTTCTGTTGTTTAAAACATGGGATTCAAGTGTTAAACTGTGTATTTGTCACTTTAAAACCATATGCACCTAATGTTCACTAATCCCTCTCTTTCAATGGTAATAAATATATTTATGGTACTCATTAGTTTATAACTTGCTTAGGAATGTGAAGCCACCTCAGTAATCAGAAAATATGTTCCTGAATTAATTTTGAGGTAATTAATAGTATGCTGTAAGTGCAGCCTTGTTGCAATGATTCTCATACAAGATGAGTAATGGGAAATTAGTACAAATGGTCAATTGTGCTATACATTTTTTCTTATTCTAGGATTACTTCTGCCTCTCCAATGCAGTAAATTGTGTTGTGATGTTAGAGGTCTGCTGGTGCTGGTCTGATGTGAGACTTCTTGTTTCCTGGCCCGTGATCATTTTACCAGAAAGACTCCTGCTCAGGGGCACCAGTGGCTGCGAATTGCACCGCGTGGCGCTCTGGGATCTTTGGAGTCCAAGTGGCCTTACCTGGTTTTCTTTTAAAAACTGAGATGTACGATGAGTTTGTAGTGTGCCATGAAGCAGCCATGGCCAGCTGCTCCTAAGGACAGGGGAGCCAGGAGCGGAGGTGGCAGCAAGGCTGGGAGAGGCAGTGGCTCGGTGACAAGGGTCCTCCAGAGCCCTAGCAAGGCAGGGAGAGCAGGGAACAGGACCTTTGGGTCACGTCTGGGACAGTGGGCTGGGTAGCTAACAGAGCAGGTCACCAGACCATGGGCCACCACTAGTACAGGGAGGAGAAATCCCAACTCAGGTATGCTGGGGTAGGCAGCACAAAGCCAAAAAAAAAAAAAAAAAAAAACCCACAAAAGCAAAGAAAAAACCCCAGCCTAATCCTTAGCTTGCTCCACTGTAACTGGCTTTGCAGCAAATATGTCGTGTAAACTCACCCTCTGCTTAGACACTTCTTAGGTTATTAAGTAATAGGAGATGGCTATGCTTAGGGTTTCAGCTTCAACTCCTCATTTCTTTTGTTTTTATTGATTTCTATTGCTTTTATAGCTTAATGCCCATTGCTTTTTTCAGTATAAAAAGTAGATTCTGGTGGATAATGAACAGCACATTCTTTTTTTCTCCCTCAAAATGGGTTTTAAAGAAGACTGTTAGAATGACAGTAGATCTTGAACTGTGTTCTTTGGGTAATGAAAAATCCTTTCTTCAGCTCTGTTTTAACACGTGCATTGGTGGTTAGTTACGATTCTTGCTCCCATTTTGAAAGCATTGATCACAGTTTCCTTTATTGAAAGTATTTTTTTTTTTTTTTTTTTAGACTAAATCTTAGCAAAACAATGTAGCGTTTCAGGTCAGTCCTGTAGGACCACTCTGGTCTCATTGTAGCTGCTGCTGGAGAGCATGGAAACTTGCTGGCACAGGATTGCAAAGTGACTCTGCAGGGGCTGGATGACTTCCAGCCAGCAATGAACCACAGCCAAGAAGTGCCAATATGGATAATGCAAACAAGAGAGATTTGGGGCACATTTCGATTTAACCATCTGATTTAATTGACAGAATAAATGCACCTGTCATCGGGTAATATTCTTGTGATTAGTTTTGGCTGTGCTGATGAAACGATGTTAAAAGAATGTCAGAACAACCTGTCCTGGGACTCCTACAGGCAGTTTCAAGCTAAGGAAGGTCAGTTTTCAACCGTTAAAAGATTCAGAGTTACCTCTTTTCTTCCTTTCCTTCTTTGTGATTGTATGTGACTCTTCCTGCAACAGAGAACAATTTATCTTGCATTTCTTTCCACAGCCATTATTCTCGGTCCTGGGTCAAAACAAACACAGATAAGTGAAGCTGTAGCTTGCCCTTATGCAGGTTTTGTTGAGACCATTCTGTGTTTGGTAAAAGATCAACTCAGGAGGCCCCGTTTGTGCATTTGTACRTTGTCATTTAGAATTGGTGGCCTTTGGGGAAATGGAAGCTCGTTAAAGAGTCAAGGTGTGCTGTGCTCCAGTGTCTTTTGCCTCTGGAAGTAGTTGATTAGCAGGGAAAAGAAATTGGCTCCCAGCACCCTGGGGCCATAATTATCTAGTTTTAATCTCCCTTACCTTGAAACAGGAGGCTGGAATTGATTGTGAGTATGGGGTACCTGGACCTCTTCATAGCTAAGGTCTGGAGCTATTGTACTGAGCCGTTTCAGGAAAGCTGAAGATCCGACAGTGGATGTAGGGGTGAGGTGTGGGCTAACCAAGTCATCTCCATGGCTGGCGTGTTCTTACTGCATGTGATGGGGGCGCCTAAAGGCACAAACTGTGGGCAAGGCCTGTTTGCTTGGCGTGTGATGAGGAGGACCCACTTCTCCAGGCAGGTAAATTGAGAAGCTTGACAAAGGTTTGGGGAAAGGCCAGAAGAGCATCTCTGTTCCACACGGGAACTGATTTACTGGAAGGTGAGGGATCCTGCGTAGGGGCTGCACGTCCTCCGGGAGCAGCCCCRCGGTACCTGCTGCGGCGACTGACGCTGCCGCGTGACGTGAAGTGGCTGGGGCCACATGGCAGCGCATCCCTCAGTACAGATGGAGCTGCATCTGTGCCTGTTACGGAGGGGGAAATTGAGGACAAGGCAATTTAATGACTTGCCAGAGGTCACAACTGAGGTCTGTGACAGAACAGGAGATGAATCTAAAGCCTTTCAGGCCCAGGGCCTTATCCACAAGACCACAGTTCTCATACAGGATTTGTCTTTCGGCATCAACTTCTAGTAGTCTTTTAATCTTCATTTTTTGCTTACTTAAAAGCTGGTTTTAGATATTTATTGCCTTTTAAGCAGGGATGTTACTATGCTGAGAATGGAACCTGCATGACAAGCTTTGCTGTTGAAAGCCCCATGGTTAGGATGGTCTCCACAGGMGTGTGTCGCTCGGACTGGCCAAAACAGCTCCTCTGGGGTGAGGTGGGACACCCGGCCGCAGGGGAATGGTTAATAAATAAAATCAGCATTTGAACATATTTAGGTGTTCAAGTACAGGWTGTATTTTTTTTCTGCTGATTGACAAGTTTTGTATGTAAAAAGAAATATGTAAGCTAACTTTCTCATGAACTGGATTGTAGAGCTGAGCTGGAATAGCACAGAAAGTATCTTTTGCCTCAAGTAAAATCAATTTTTCATATGTATATAGGTCCATATGCCTTGAGGAGAAAGGGGTGAAATTTGCCCCAGGTGCAGAGATCTACACACCATCAAATTCCATTTAAATTCGACGTTGAAGAGGGTTAGAGCACTGCGCTGGTTTATTGCACAGGGAGAGACTTTGTCCTAAGAGCAGAACTGCTGTACAAAAGCTCTTGCAGGTGTTATATTTTCCTTAGTTAATTTTCCAAATATAAACATACATTAGTTAACAGCTATCACAGAAGAACTGCTTAAGCTACATGAAGTTAACCGTGAAATTTGGGGCTTGCACACAATCTCACTCTCCCAATTTAAATAATCACTCGACTCCCACCCTTTTCTTATTTACAGTCAGTAACAGATCAGTTAATCACCAGGCACTAAAGAGGGCTCTCGGTCTGATGCTATCAGTGAGAATCTGCATGTGGATAGAAATAGCACCCCATGAAAGGGGTAGTAAGAACAAAGGCAGAAAATGGATTTTGATTATAAAAAAAAAAAAAAGTTTTTTTTTCCAGTCTCTATTAGAAAAGACTTGCTGTGTTCTCTAGTTACTGTCTAGAAATGCTACACATGTACCATATTAAAACAATCTGTATTTCTTTAATAAGATTTAGTACAAATGGACAGRTCATCTCACCTGAATATTCATATAATGTTTTTCAGCAACAGGTCTGGACTACAGGGAAGAAACCTTGTTAGCTCAGGTTAGAAGGAAGCAGGAGTGCTCTGCTGACCGGTTCTGCTCCCACTGGTGCTGACAAGAAAACTCCTCTTGTTACGTTCTCCCATTGTGAAGATCTTACAGGACACTTTTCATTTTTGGTCAGTGCTAATGCTCTGTCAAACATACACAAARTTCTATACACAAAGTTCTCTGTTTAGGAATCCACAACTTTTAATTTTCCATAATATTGTCTGCTCTTGTAAAATCCACTTAGAGAGGATTGGGAATATTCAGTTTAAGATTTTTTTTTTCCTTACAAGAGGAGAGTATTTATCAGATGTAAATGTATTGATTTCCGAGTAAGCACGTGTAAGAAAGTAGCTGTAAGACTTCCTCAAAACTATTCAGATCTAAAATATGCAGAGACGCGCTTTTCTAAGTTTGTCAGATTAAACACTAAAATTGCATGACAGAAGAAACACTAAAATATCACCATAAATGAATTCAACAGATTGTGCCATAGATAAAGCTCACAGAAAGTGGAGTCAAAAACAAGTTTCAGGCTTCTTACATGTTGGTGGATGTCCAGCCACTTACCTTGTTCACTTTGGGCCTTGCAGATAAAATTCTGGGTTACCATGAAAAATCACGAGCCTRAGAAACACATAACACCATTTGGACATATGTTGTAGCTTTAAAATCTGGCAAGCTTATATCAGTGGTCTTCACAGCTTGGAGAAACCTGGCATTGAAGAGAGAATGCTTTGATGTGGTTTTGGAAGTGGAAGTGTTCAGCATCAGAATAAACATGATTTCCCATCTCTTCTCTCCATCTAGGTGCTGRTGTTCGAGCCATAGTCTGGAGTTCTCATGTAAAACAACCGTCTTTCTCTGTCCCCTGCTTTTAAGTTTTGGCTGTCTCTTAGGTAGGATGTCCTGGCCACCACAGCYGGCGGCAGGGAAGGACTCTTAGGAGAGTTGGGAAGCTGGGAGAGAAAAACAGTGTTTTGGGGCAAAGGAAGGATCGGTGGAAGTGACACATTTTTATTCAGTTCAGCTTCTACATGTAGTATTGTAAAAACAAAATTAGTCTGGTTCCCTCAAACCACGCTATAGCATAGAGTAAATGGGTTCAAATTCTATTAAGTTAATGGGCGATGTGCCTGCTTTCCCGGGGATGGCTTTGGCGCTAAGTCTTAATATTGCTTCCTAGTTTCCATACAGCCATCCCGCCGCATCATTAAATCTCACAGGAAATGCAAATACAAGTTGCCTGTCATTTATCAATGAAAATATTGTTTAACATTTGCAGTGTATACACAACCCATTATAAAACTCAGTGGTGCATGTTCAGAAGCAAAATGTATTACTGTAGATATCAGTAGATAACTATTTATAATTAATCCTGTAGGAATAGCAGTTYTAACAGTAAGAAACATCTAAACTAAATGGAGGGTGAAAATGCCTTAAGTTATTTCCACGGCTGTTTAGGCTCCTGCTTTGGTCATTTCAGGGTCAGCCTTCATTCCAGCAGCAGTACAAGTGCATCAGGTTTCACTGTCCAGCAATCAGTAAATACCTACAGGGACACTGACTCTTGCGTCGTGCTCCAGTTCTTGGTACTCCCTATAACAAGCGTTTTGCTAGACTGGAGTGGCTGAATGGATCGAGCAGCTTGGGGGTCAGAAGATYGCAGGCAAGTTCCCGTTTAAAACTGTCAGGTCCCTTCAAAGGCRCCTGTCACAGGTGTTTGAATCAGTTCGTTCAAAGGGAGAATTTTTAATTTTCCTTAATATTCTCATCATCAACTGGGGAGAATCCTCATTTCCTTCTATTAGCGCAGCTTCCACCAGTAAGACATGAAAAATTACCTGAATTGAATTCCTAAGCGATCTTCCTGAGAAATGAGTGTATAATCGATTTCCAGCTGGAGAGCACCCCGCACTAATGACACCGCTGGTCACTGCGCCTCCCGCTTACGCTCTCACCTCTGCTCTGGCTCCTCCAAAGGTCTCTAAGTCAGCCCGTTTTCCCCCCTTCTCAAACGGAGTAAGTCTGGGCGGAGCCTGGCTGGGAGAACAGGTTGTCTACCTGCGGCTTGGGGCCTGGATTAGTATGTCCTAACCTACCATGGGCACGGCACTGGGGGCCTTTGTGGCCCGGGAGGATCTGTTGGGACAGGCAGGTGCGGTTAGTTTGGCCGTAATGGTCCTCAGGTCTGGGCTCCGTATTGTCCTTTCCTGGCTGTGGAGCAGCTCCATGGCATTCTATGCCCCAGCAGCAAATCCACATTGCCATCAACCTAGCTGCACCTAGAGCTGTACTAAAACATATGTATAAGTAATATAAACATAGATATTGAACATTTTCATATATTTAATATTTTTATTTGTGTGAATGCAAGTATATGCATATGCATATATAGCCCTTTTACTCATTTTGAGAGTTGTGTTTCTAAGCCTTTGTCAAGGGAGAGTCTAACTTGCTTCATTTGTTGCTGATTATTCAGATCTACGTTTGTGTGTCCCTGCTATTTTTTTTATGCTAATGTTAACAATAGTTCTTCTATKTAGACCTGATGGGATGTTCGTGTATCCCATCACATCACAGTCTCTGGTGTTTTAAGRCAGGATTACATACTCAGTCTTTCAATTTCTTTTCTCCAGCTRTTTTATTGCAATGCAAGTTCTCAAGCTCTTCAGATATACAGGGGAAAAAAACTCCACAAATGCAAAGTGAGTTAAACTTAGGCATAGGTATCTTTAYAGATACACTGGAAAAAGATTTAAAACAGCAGTAAAATTACCAAGTGGAGCCATGACTTGTACTAACAGCATCGTCAAAATCTGTTCTGCTCTTGCCAAAACTGGGCAAAGCAGCTTCTGCAGGGAAGTTTCACCATGTAGTGGATCCCAGTGTTGCAGAGGTGGCCACCACATTGACGTTATGCTCAYCCTGTGACCTCCTTCTTCTAGTTAGAGTGATTCGGGGGCCTAGACGTTAGGCTTATACCCCTTAAGGTGTCTGAAATATCTGCATGGGATGACACACAACATGGTGTGTGACCAGCCTGTGTGATGGGGTGACCCATGAGCAGCAATTTAGACCCATTAGGGGTTTTGAGTGACTCTGGATTTTGGGTTAGGGTGCTGAGTCTTTGCATCTTGGATGTATCCCAACAGCTCTGAACTGTGCTCCARTGTCACTACTGTATCAAGCAAGAAGAACTGGACTTAGTTATTCACCTAAGTTAGTTATGCACTTTTAAGATTTAACATTACTGTATCTCTATAATTAATAATAGGATACTAGAAGAAGAATTCTTATTTCAGGTCCAATGCACTTAATCACAATAAAATTTTTGGCTAAATTTTGACAGAAAAGTAGCCTTGCCCATACTAGTAAGGGCTGCATTGAAAGGAGATGTACTGCATCTACTAAACATACTCCTTGGTGGAAGCTTACAATATGAGAAGATGGCATGAAGAAATTATTTCAACAAGCTGAAAGTAATTCAGAGTGGGAAGTGATCCAGTGAGAGATACTGTCTGTATCTCTTTTGATAAAGGATAACAAATAAAATTATAGCTAACTGTAGCTCCACAAAACCAGAACTTGGTCTTTGGCAGAGTTCATAAAGAGTTAGAATTTATAAAGGGTACAAATGAGCACCTGACACTACAATTAATCACCCCTGGATGTTTCTAAAAGTAGCACATCTGAAATGCATGACAGAGAATATGCCATATTACTCTATGGCCTCAAATCCTTTTAAAATACCACTTAGCAGCTTTTATAGCGTGAAGTCCTGCCGTGGCAGAGTKGTCAGAGTGTCTACATTGTTTTCTCATCAGGGCAGGGTGTTTTCCTCAGGCTTGCTGCTGGTTGCCTGGGCTCAGAGGGAAGCAGATGAAGGAAGATGAGGCTCTCGTTCACACCATCCCTTTGCTCACATCAGTTTGGAGCTCCTGCTCATGCATCCGAGATCCAGGCCTTGCTCTCGCTTGGGATAACATTTAGCATCATCTCAGAAGTACCTACAAACTTGCCAGCTTGGGTATGAATCTTCTTTTGGAGTCCTCGGGTCATTCCTAGCCTACTCCAAAGAATTTGTCCAAATCCRGAAATCTGTCAAAAGGCCATAACCCAAACTGGGGCAAGAAATCCTTCCTATTTGATTTTCGAACTGACAAATTCAGTTTTGATCATTAAAATTTTGAAATGTTAATATTTAAATATAGCCCACCTTTGCATCATATGATGATGCAAAAATCCTTATTTAGGGCAGGTTGTCCTATTCCAGAGGCTCCAGTAGCCAAGTTGAAGTTCTCCAGTTCTTTAAGTTCTCCCTAGTTCTCCAGCTGGGAGAAAACGGGGAGGAAAAATCCTTGTGCAACATCTTCATATTTTATATTAGCAAAAGTATAAGAAATCTTTCCAATACTTAAAATTGTATATAAAGAGAATAATTTCCTAATAAACAAAAGAATTGTCAGGAAACAGTCTTGCATAAACTGTACCTGATCAAATTTTGAAAAACATACCAAGCAGAAGTCCTACTCATCTGCTCCAAATGCAATCAACCAAGTGATCTTCCTCAATAACCTGAAAGACACATTAAGCCTCTTTGTTTCTACCACCCAGAAACAGCAACAGGACAGCAACAGCATTTGTATGATGGAGTTAATATACATGATTACATTAAAGCTTTCAGAGGCCCAAGAAAGACGGTACACAGGACCTTTATATGACTTTATATGACCTTTTGTTTAATGTTCAAGTAGTTCTGAAGTGCCATTAAGAGGTATTGGTGGCACTTGTCTTAAGGATGTTGCCCACCCTTTTAATAAGCATGTTCAAAGAGAGCTTATCTTAAGGATTGAGTTGATTTTTTAAAAAGATGTTGCCAGGTAAGCAGAACATACAAGAAGTTACCTGCAAAACCTCCTCCCCACTCTCTCCTAATGCCACCCTAAAAGTGCCCCACAGACAACGTTCATTTCTGTAGTGATTCATAACTCAGAATATAAATTTTAATATTTGAAGACAGTATGTGTCTCTTCAGCATCAGCTTCCATGTTTACAGATGCTCAAAACTCATGCCAATGTTAGACCAAACATCTAGTTAATGTTATCATATGATCATCATCATCATATGATTAACATTTTCTTGATATTATTAGTATAATTCTTAGACTTTTTTTTCCCTGTTTCTGTCATTTGCATTAAATTATGTTCTTGCTTCCCTGTCTTCAGTAGCTAACTTTGTACTCTGAAAACAATTCATTATGTCAGCAGCCTTAAACTGATGGATCTGTGTGTGGGATAGGCTCTGTAGCATTTGTATGAATTATATTATATTAGGGATTACCATTAATTTTGTCTCTCAACTTCATGATATACTAGAAGGCAGATTCATCTTCCACCTGCTGCAATTTTATTGATTTCAGTGGTACTATTACCCAGGGACATGGCAATAAGTGACAGCACATTCTGGCCCCAGAATTTTGCCAGCCTGAACTTTGTTCCAGCAGAGATGCCAAATGTGAGTGTTTCTAAGTTGTTTGCCTGGTATTTCTAGACCTTTTCTTGGTGTGATCACAGCATCTGGCTGTAACTTCCATACCTGCCATCATCAGGCAAATCGTGCAGTCCTGTTTGACATTAAGTTCTCACTAATTCAGCATTAAGTTACAGAATGACAATCTAATTTTGCCAGAAAATTCTCATTCTCCTGCACAAGCCATTTATATTCCGGGGATTTCTCTTATTAGACTATCTCAGATGTGACATGCCTTCCTCTTTCATATAATCCTGTTATGAAGGCTCTTTCCATTTAACCGACTTTCTCATGCAAGTTATTGGGATCCCAAAAAGAAACTTATTAAGAGAGAGATGAGCTGTACTGGCATTTCATTGCACAGTTACTCAGTTTTTTTCTACCACTTTTAATATAAATTGCTGCATTTTATGTTATCGCTGTCTACATTATTTAGAATTTCCACATAATTATGAATTAGATGCCCCAATAATAATACAAAAGGTAAGAATACAAAGATCTTATGCTGTTTTCTATTGTATTTGTTGAGTTGATGGTGAAGTGTGGCTTTGCTGAGGCTGTAGCAGTGTAAGAGCAAACGTCTGCAGCTCCTTGTACTAGCACCATAAACGGGATTTAAAGTTGACACACAGCATCAGTTTAGGCAAGAAATACAGTGATACATATTAGGATGTTGAAAAAACAGATGTGCAGGGTAACTAATCAATGACCAGTGATTATTTTTAAAGGCTCGTAGCTCTAGGTGTTTTATCAATGCAGAAACTATTTCTTCTCCTGCACTAATAGGCTGCTGCTGCTGCTTTTTTTGATTTTGTGACCATTATGGATAGGTAGGATCTGCCCACCATTCCTTTCTGCTCTTGCTCTGTAAAAATGTTTTTGGGTGGGATATCCAGTAACTCAGGGTTGTGGAATACCAGAACGTCAAACAAGCCTTTTTTTTGTCGCTGTTTTTTTGACCTGCTTTTTCCCTCAGCTGCTGTGCAGCGCAATAGCAGTGACCTTCATATTGCTCAGAATTTTTGCTATGTTAAAGTGCAYGTGGAAAATGCAACGTTGTAAAATATGTGTCTGCAGAAACGCTACTGAAATTGTGCTCATTGGCAGGCACCTCCGTACACCTGCATTTATTTAAAATATAGGTAATCCTTTGAATTCTGAGAACTATTAKGGGCATATTGAGGAGTGGCGTGAAGATGTCGGCGTTCCGTCAGGAGTGGGAAGATGTGGCTGGGCTCCCATTTCCTATTTGTGCATCCGCTGTAAATTGAGCTCTTAAAAAAMCTGCTCAAGTAGATTTCAGGGAACGCTGGCATGGAAAAGGACCGGGCCAGTATCAAGCATTTCATTCCAAAATGTATCCTTGAGAGTTCAAAAGCAAAATAAAAATCTTGCAACCATCTAATAAAAGATGAAAAATTGCACGAATGTAGACTCAAAACACCGGGAAAGAGAATGTGAGCAAACAAAAAAATAGAAATTCTGTACAATACGAGTGATGGGATTACAGTGTCAGGGCAATGGAATCATCTACTGAAAATAGTGGTTAAAGTACAGACTAGAATCTTTCTTACTCTACTGTAATGACACTTACCAGCAAAGTTTTTATTTTATTCTTCCAAGTATTCTAAAAGGGAAATGAGTACGAATGTCAAAAATTCCATCTAAAGATTCTATAGAAATACTTGCTTTTAAAAAGATTACAGTGGCTCGTATGTTTTTGATAAATCTCCTTGGTCCTTGTTCTTGAAAAAATTGAGTATTTAGTATTTGATAAATACTATTAAAGCTTTTCATTTTTGATAGCCCACTTATATGCTAACAGAAGAATTGATATAAACAGTTAGAGTGGAATTCTGTACACAAATTAGCTCTCCTAAAATATCTCTTTGCCACTGGCACCGATGCCTTCTTAGAGTAAACTGACCTCCAGGCTTCTCACTCTGTAACTAAAATGGATTTTTTAAAATTTACTTTTAAGGAAAAACACAAATTCTAGTCTTTAAATCAATGTTATCATACAAAGAATATTTGCTGCAAGAAATACATTCACACATGCTCCCTAAACATAAGCAGCACCTACTGTACACAAGATAAGTCATTGTTTAGTTTCTTGGGAATTTCACCTGGATTTTCATGCTTAACCTGCTAGAAGAAAAGATGCCAGAAAAAAACCCTTTCTTGGAGCGTTCAGGTGCTGCAGCCCAAGCCCTTTGTGCAGCTGCGACTCCAGTGCTGCCGCCTGACTCCGGAGCTCCCCAGGTTTTGCAAAGCAATGGATGCTGCCAGTGTAGTTTGCTTAACAAAAGCTGTGTGGCCAAGTTACAGTTATGTGTGATTTTAGAATTGCCTCTGTAAGGAAGCTCACTTTATCTTGTTCAGGCCAGCAAGATACCTGGCAGAGGTTTGAGACCTGGTGCAGCTTGCTGCTCTGCAGATTGATGGCCACAAAGGCGTGATTCTGCTCGTCTTCTCATCAGTTATTATAATTTTCTGCCACTCAAACTCTCTTAAATAATTACACTAATTTCTTTTCTTGTAGGCGCTTCTGAAGCGAGGTGCTCTGCAGAACCTGTCCCCATCAGGCAAAGTCGGTGGCAGTGAGATGCCGAGCAAGTTGCTGCTTTGTAAGTAGCTGCAAGCGACTGCGTTTTGTCTGCTCCCCCTTAGGACTCTCTGGCTGTTCGGGGGGTACTTTGCGCACACGCGTGTGCGGCACAGAGCTCTGTGAATGCTAAGAGTTTACAGAAGTTGAAAAAGCAGTTATATAAGGAATGGTGGAAGGTGTTAAACACAGGCTTCACCTTCAGCTCAGGAAATTCCTGAGYGGCAGATTCCTGGAGGCTGGGGAATATATCGGGGAAATACCCCTACACGTTTGCCTCRTTTTAGCACTCTTCCCTCAAGTAGTTCTTGCTAGCAGTTGGCTGTTTATGAGACTTGCGTGGATGTGCAAGCTCCACATCTGGAAGGACTCAAAAAGGACAGCAGATGCACGTTATTCTTTGCTTCAACTACAGCCATTTCCATAGCCTGTCCCTTTTCTTTCCCCATGGCATTAGTCTCCTATTCAGCCTGCCTCGCAGGAGGTAATGGATGCAGTGGTGGTGAACAGAGCTTTGACACAAAAGATACTGACTCATCATCTTATCTCAGGGCTCTCGTTTCAGGTTTCTTTTGGATTCTGTGGAGTTTACTAGCTATTAATTTCTATTTTACATGATTTTATTTCTTATTATAGCTGCTTAATGTTACGAAGGTGGGAGTATTTTTCATTCAGTACATTAAACTCAAGTTCTACGTAAGCATTTCAAAGGAGGAAATGAACAACTTGTATTACCAAGAAAGAGGTCAAATTTTAGATAGACATAAACCTAGAGAGAGAAAAAAAAAAGGCAAATGGAAATGCATTTGTTCTGTATGTGAGTTTACAAGGAATCATGTGCATAATCCTTTGTGAGAGTTCTCTGAGAAGGGGATCAGCTCCCAAAACTTTATATTGCACCTGGGGGGAGACCCTGCACTAGATCACCAGGGATGAATTAAGCACTTTGTGTGGTAAGTACTGACCCTGACCTACCACCAAAACTGCAGCTAATCCCTACTTACATCCTTTCAAAAGGAGAAAAAAAGACTTGTTCACTTTTAAAGCATATTTTTCATAGTTCTGTACTTTCTGAGTTCCAATAGGAGTGCACGCAGAAATGCTGCAAAACGCAGTGGGAAATACCAATTTTATACCTTGGAAAGATCTTGTGGATGGTATTAGAGTTATAGCTCTTTCCAGAGATTCAGCTCGAATTTCSAGGCACCGAAATGTTTCCAACTCTGTGGATAAATACCCACATTTGTAGCAAGAAATTGCTGTTCTTTCGGTTAGAATTAACTGCTGGGGCTTGTTCATCACCTTAGGACTTGCTAATAAAAACTCAACGTTACAATACAACTCCCCAAATTTTTGCCACAGCTCGGTAAGATATTCTATTTTTAAGGGGATTTTGATATAAAATTTTAATATTCGGGTTATATTTTGCGATCCTCGGTAATGGATTCAGTTCCCCCTTGCTTGGGCCCAGCTCTTTGAGCACAAGCTTAACTGACTACCTACGGCTGGATTAATCTCCCGTCTCGATGGGAAGAATGGGCATTGCTGGGTCAGAGCCTTGAGGACTCCATGAGGCAGGAGAGTGAGCAAGGACTACGGAAGCGTCGAAGGGTGTAGCACGAGCTCTTCAATTTTGGATTTGAAATTTGAGGAAGCTGTAATTTATTGATTAAAATAAGTTAACGCATATGAATTCTATATAATACTCAAAAAAATACACATAGTTGCTCTAACTGAACCATAATAGGTTCAGTTAGAGAGTGTAAGGGTGACTTCTGCCTTTGGGGTAGATGAGACATATACAGGTGAAAACAAAATATATGACGTTGATGAATGTTGGTGAAACAACACAGTCTAGCTAGACATACTGAAGCTAGTGGAAGATTTAATCAGAGAGCCTGTATGTGCTCTGAGGTGTCAAACTGTTATTTTCCTTTATGGTTGATGATGATCTAAGTATGGGGCTCTTGGAACAATCATATTTCCCCCCCCCAAAAAACAAAAGAACCATTAAAAATAATGGGAGGCACCATATCTCAAAAAGCTGTGGGCACTTGCTTTTCCAAAGCCAACACCAGGATGAAGGGCTTGCTCAATTATTGTAGTGTAGAAAATACAAGTTAATATTGAATTGTGATCAATCTATGCAACGTTTAGAAGGCCCCACATTATATAAAGTGAAATAAAATCACTCTTTGCTGACATTTTTTCTCCCTTCCTTCCACAGTGGTTTGTTGTATTGTTCATTCAGACCCAGACAAGATAACCTCCTTTAAACAGACGAAGTGCTCTCTGCTGTTTCAGTTTGCATGGTGCAAATTAATGTAGGTGTTTAGAAGGCTTCTAACGAAGAGTATGATTTTCTTTCCAGTCTATCTTTTGCAATGGAGAATTAGAAAATTCCTTTTTTCCTTCACATTCAGTGTATGCATTCTTCAGCTCTACGTTTCCAGAGGAATTCGGGGATTTGTTTACTTGTGGCTTCATTAGAGGCTGCCATTTATCACCCAACAGTTACCAATTGTCATTGTCACTCTTTGAATATCAAGCATACTGCTCAAATAGTCTCTTGCAAGCACCCTGTCTCGTACAGAATCCTGAGATACGGAAGAGTGGCTCTAGTCAAGGCATAAAAAGAGCACTACCGTCGCTCCGAACAGAAAGAGCCATATGGGGAGATTGAGGGCATTGCCATGACAATTCCCATCGCGGAGACTTTCTTCTTGTTAGGTTCTGACATGGACTTTCTTCTTCCAACATCACATGCAAATACTCATTACAAGGAGCCGTGCTTGTTGTGGAGAATAGATGGCCAGACACCTCTTCTTCTGTTTGTTGAAGTTGGAAAATACACGGTCAACGGAGACTAATTTGAATGAAATTTTATGGGCTCGCAGAGGTTGGTGTGAAGTAAGGAATGCTCTATTTTGACCTCTGTAGCCTCTCTACAGAGAGCTTAATAGAGAAATGTTTTAAATTACAGTATGTTCCAATTATTGTACATTTATGGGACGGTGTGAGCTCCCTCTACGGGCTAATTTAACGTCTGCAAATTCCAATAATTCTTTTTTGTAACAAAGCCTCTGTGTAGCCTAGTGGATAAGGTGCCTGCCTAAGGTTTCTAAGGTTGTGCTCTTTTGAGCGTGTGCAAGATGGCTGCCACAAAAGTGTTTGAAGCTGCCGCGTTTGAAGCTGCCGCGTGTGTTTGAAGCTGCCGCATTTGAAGCTGCCAGGTTTGAAGCTGCCGCGTGTGTTTGAAGCCGGCGCGTTTGATGTTGCTGAGTACGTTTGTAAATTTGAGGCAGACTTTAATATTGTTAGACGGTAGGGGAGTCCTTTTCAACCTTTTTTCATTTTTCACTTGAACTTTTAAAAAGTTTTATTTTAACTTTTTTTTAAACTATTTTAACTACTTATGTCAGCTGAGGAATGCTGTGATTCACAGCCATTATTGTAAGGAGGCTGTTATGTATTTTTAGTGCTGCTGGGACCATAGGAATTTTCGAGTGACTTTGACTGCACACAACAATGTGGAGAATAATCCTCACTGTGAAAAGTGCTGTTGGGGCTGCAAAAAAGTACAGGATAATTTTGACCAAGGGCAATCATGGCTGCCTTTAGAAGAAACCAGAGTATGCCCAGGTGCTGAATTCGTAAGTCATTGGGTTTGGGAGGAAAAAAATAGCTGGCAAGGGAAGTTGGAGTTTTAGAGATATTTGACAGAGTGGAAAGTCAGCCAGGAGGTTGGAGGTTTTAAAAAAAGTGTTGATGGGTCTGTAGAGGAGACTTCCATAATGCTGGGAGTGAAGAACTTGGGCTGTCTGGACGGTAGGGGAGAAGAGCAAACAAGACCCTTTGTTGAAAGCTCTGAATGACCAAAAAGGTTGGGAAGTAAATGCCATAGGTATGAGGTGGGAGATGGAAGCAGTAGGCTGCTTCTTCTGGGGGATAAATGTTTGTGATATCATTTTTATTCAGGAATGCATTTTCTGAAGGGTAGAACTGACCAAGAATTGATGTGGGAGGTCATTAGCTGTTGGGTTAGAGAAGGGGGAGGTTTTGAAGATTAGCTGATATTTTGAACAAGCAAAATTCTTGCTCTACACGTGAAAGGAAATATTGGTTGGAAATTAGACGTTCATACAATTTAACTAAGAGTATGCTCTCCAAAGGTAACTTCCTAAATATAGGTGGACCATAGGTGGCTTTTTTCCACCATCGTTTCCACCAGCTAGGCTTGGGGAGCATTGAGCTCTACAGACACGATTTGTACATCTGAGTCTCTGGAGGGCTCTTCTGCATCATCCCCATCCAGCACTGAAGCATCCTCTGCTAGTGGTGTTTGTTCCCTCTCTTTGAGGTCTTCTAGAAAGCCCCTCTAGCTGTGGTAACCTTGTAATCATCTGACGGTAGACCTGATAGTTGCTCTACTGCTTCTTTGAGTGGATGTCTTTAAGCCATCTTCCACTTATCAGATGGAATTAGTGCCACAAGATTGGAATATTTGACTCTATCCCTCAGTTAATCTGTAGCAGGGTGTTTAAAGTCTTGGAGATCACAGTTTGCTTTGTTTGCGGTGCTGAAACTTCCTCAGACCGAATCGTTACCTTTTAATTTTTCTCCTCTCTTCTGGCAATTCTTCACTCACATGTTATTCTATTGTCTGAGCTGCTAATATTAAATATATTTTTAGTTGAATTATCCAAGTGTGAAAGTGGAAAAATAATTTTGTGGGACACTACCAAGAGCTGAGTAACAGTTCACGACTTGGGGAAGGTTGGTATCTTTAATTTTTGTACAATGGCAGGTACTCAAGGGATCTGATTGCTATTGGACAAACTCCTAGTATTGCACATCCTTTTCACGGGCAGTTTTTCCTTTCTAATTTGGAATATTTGTTATGTTTGTTTGACTTACACGGAAGGRAATAAGTAAATCACTATATCAGCCACCCCGTTAAATTAGCTCACTGTCCTCTTTGCTGATTGCAGAGATATTTGGTTATCTTGAAGCRTTTGAACCTTTGTCTCAGTGCTCATGTTAGCAAACGTATACCAGAGCCCCACTGCATAACCAGCTGTAGAGCTGCTCACATGCTCCAGTTGTTGACATTTATGTACGTTTAGAGCAATTTTTTTTGTCCTGATTCAAGACATAAATTTTCCCTGTTAATTTGGCTGTGGCCTGTGCTGYGTTGGGATCTGAACTGCCGTATCAGATGTAACGGTTGTCTTGGTCTTAAGTAACTTCTTCTCTTAATGAAGCTTTTGTCAAGTATCATCAACCWTATCTCCATATTAGCTGATGAATTTTGATAATTTTATATAACCGTTTAGTGTGTTGTTGCTCTATTTCTGTACGTCTTCCAGGCTTAGTAAATGACATGGTTGTTTCCAAGTAGTACAGTTGTGCTAAAAGCAAGTTTATTTATACTTATGCTACTATTTATCCTAACAATTTTCCTCTCATGTTTTGTTTGCCCCATCCTTTTTCTATTCCATTCCAGCATGTAGCATTCCTTTGGTTTTGCTGTGGTTCTTCTCAATTTTAAGTGGAGCCCCCTATTACCTTGTGTATCAGCAGATGAAATCTGCACTGTGTAACACTTTGAAAAGTTTGTCTTCAGTTTGCATTCTTTCCCTTAGCACAGCAAAATGATTTTGGTTGTAATGTTGAAACATCTGAGCAGCTGCCCTACCAAAGAGCTTGCTACTGGTGTTAATTAATCATAAAATTATCCAGTGCAAGGCCATTAAATAAAYTTTAGAGAAAGTGTCTTGACTTTTCTGAAGCAAAGCTGTGCAACTTTTAGGCTAATCTTCATCAACTTAATAAAATTAGCAACATGAGCCCTGGTAATATATATCTCCCTTGTTTCTTAAAGTTCTGCCCTTTTCCCTATTTAAAAATAATAAAGTTGTGAGGAATCTAAAATCGTTTGAAACAAGAATTCTTTGCTTTTATTTTATTTTCATTTTTGATACTGAAACACGTATGTTTCTGTCAGGGAAGGTGATGTAACTATTCTTGTTTGTAGAACAGCATTAATAGTCTTAAAAATCTCATTTGATATTGAAATTGTACAGTATTTAGCTATTTTGTTGAAAATATTTTTTGAAATGGGCATATTGAACCAATTCACTGCATACAATGCTGTGCATTTTCTTTCTRACTATTAGAAATGGCTCCATTGTTCTACTTTTCCATTTTTCCTCATGAATTTTAGCAATTTCTGATATTACTAGTACTCCTTAGAATCACATATTGTTTATGGCAGCAGGTTATAGATAATTATATGTAATTATATTCTGCTTTCAGTCACATTTGACAAATTACCAACAAGTGAGGAAATGTGAAGGATTTAGCTTATTGTTTCTTCTACCCCATTGTATAGTTAATGCACAGATGGGATTATAAGGAACAGTGATGGAGAGTTTACTTTTGATATATTCTTTACTTTTATTCTTTACTTGACTTTTCTTTTAACCAGTTTCCTCATCTGGGCCTCTAGACCTAATAGTTTTCTCATAAAAATTGTCATTGTACATCAGTTGAATGGCTGTAGTTGAAAATGCTTCATATTCTCTGCTTTTTAGATTCTTGGCTTCCTTTTGTTTTGGAACTTCCATGGTGGAACATCATGTTCCAAATGTGATTAGATGGGCTTCCAGCTAGTTAAATACACTCCAGCTCCATTTCAAACTGTCATGTCTAAAACTGAGCTCAAAAAAAATCCATGCTTCAATGTAGTGGCATGATTTTAAAAACGCTGAGTTTTGAGACTCCCAAGTGRTGGATGGTCAGCATTTTGAGGCGACACCACTCATGGAAAATTTCAATTGCAATGCTTAGATGTAGCTTAGGTACCTGGATTTGAAAGCATTAGTTATTGTTTCTTTTGAAGAGCACCAAATATGTGTTTGGCATTGCGCACCACTTTCCTTCGAAGGCCTCATAACCAAAGCAAAGCAGTTGAATGCTGCTAGAATATACCATGATAGCTGGGGAATGGAATTAATGGACATTCAGTTTTCTTTTATTGGTTTAGTTGGGGATATTCATACCAGGCTTTTGTCCATATGTACCTCATTGTTTAATTTTCAACTATAAAAATACGATCTTTGAAACACTTTTGTATTCAGTTTCACATACGGATTTTTTTTTTTTCTGCATAAATAGTATATATATTTTTAGAACAAGATGCCTCTTGATGCATGGTTTATCTCCTAACTTGCCTTACCTACCAAGTACTTGTTCTACTTGGCCTTAGTGACACACCTGAAGAGTTGCAAAATAATATTTTTTGGATTCTTACTAATTTAAAAGCAGGCAATTACTGTGCTTACCAGTTTTGTTCACAATCGGTAGACTTTGAGTTTAGTCTGGAGGTGCTGTGATGAAATAGCTGGTCCATCCTTTTTCACTGACATGATTTTATCCAAATCAGAGAATCATTGATTTCCTTACTCTGGCAGAGATCATGCAAGTGCCATTTCTGTCGACATGGTAAGTGACACCTGTGAACGGAAYTGGTCGAGTAACAGATGGCTTTGGTTTCTTTGTAGTCTGTTTGGCTACTTCTCCTTGAGGAGGATGTATTTCACATGCAGGCTAACAAGTTATTTATATGGAAACAACTTGTTTTCTSTTACTGATCTCTTTTTATTCACCACTGTTTGTGTCCTGCTGAGTAGTTCCATCCAAGAGAGCAAACAAGGCAGTGTGATTTTTCTGACCAGCCAGTACTGCTTCTACAGGAGCCTGGCTAGCAGAGTTAACCTCCCATCTCACTAACAGTGAAAACCGCGTTTGCTAACTGAGAATTGGGGAAAGCAAGGAAGTATTAATCCATTGCATAATTTATTCACACCAAACCATTCTACCCGCTCTTTTGTTACTTGGGACAGGCTGAATTGAAGTGAGTATTTCCAATGACAGATTTAAGAGGAGCAGAGGAGTCTTTTATCGGTGGAATCCTTAACTTGGGCTCTGTGGCACTCCCCTTGCTCTCTGAAGTGCTGGCTCAAGGGCAGTGCTTTTGGCAGCAGGCCCCGCTTGGTTTTGTACCCTGCCGCCTGAAAATCCAGCAGAGAAAACACGGCCAAGAGCAACGCGCTGCCGCGACATCTTGTAACTCGGCCTTTCGCATTTTTGCTCATCTTGAAGCCCGTCCTGAGTCTGCAAAAGTAAATAAGTTGGCATGCGGAGCGCTGCCGAGCACAGCGCTGTTCCAGATGGCCCGTAAAGGGGGGTTCGGGGCTCTGTTTCGCCTGGATCGCAGTGTTTTCATGGGAGCAGAGCGATTCAGCGCAGGCATCTCGCGCGTGGTGTTTCCCTTTGAATGTCCAGATCTGACATTCCTGCATTTTGCTTGTGAGCTTTTTCGTGCTTATCCAATTTTTATCTGAGAGACTGCGCAGTCACTTGAACATCGATGGCATCGGGGTTTTGCTGTCGCGAGGAGAAGGGTTCTGTGATTGTAAAGCCTTATTGCCCGCCGCCATGAAGCTCTCTATTCGCATATGAATGTAATGCAAGGAGGCTGCACATAAACCCCCTTCCACCCTTGCAGGACTTGTTTTCAGTAGCTTTAATCCCTTAACTGTGTAGTGGAAAGCAAGAATAGATATTATTGTTTATGGTCTGTGAACAGACACTGGAGTGAGATTGGGACTGGCTGCACTTCTCCCCCATGAATAATAAAGTTCTGCGCATGAAGAGAAATCAGGACATTAATATAGAACCTTTTCTTTAAGTTGCAGGACTACATTATGCATCCATATCTTGGGCCTAATAAAATGAATGAATCTTTTTAGTTTTCCTACTGTTATGGCTTTAAAGCAGCCAAGGTCTTTTTTTCCTTTTTTTTTTTTTTTTTTNTTTTTTTTTTTTTTTTTTTCCTTTCTTTTTTTTTTTTCTGCAATTTAATCTAATTTTAATATTCCCCAGATAATAGTGAAATAACTGATTGTGTCCAATTCTGCCTAAGATAAAAGCATCAGCATGTTTGGAACATAAACCTTATTTTACCTTTTGTTGAGCTGCCCAATTTAGTAAGAGCAATTCAGTGCTACATCTTAAATGTAGGAAGACTTAGAACACTAGAATCTGCCTAGAATGTGAAAAAAGGGAATAATTTATATTTAATTGGTCTAAACCTACCTTTCCTAGGTCAATAAGAAGAGGAAAATCAGCAGCATTAATCAAGATAAAATTATCAGCTGATTAATCAGTGTTCTAATTACTGCATAGTTCTTTCCCTTTTCAGTTTTAATTACTAAACTTCATTGTCTTTTCCATATGGCCATCATGCATTCACAGTACACTTTTTCTCCTGGTGAGATCATTAATATAAAAAATGTACATTCAAGACATTACTGAAGATATAAGAAATTGCTACTGCCTGCTAAGAAATTACGAAGGAAGCTGCAAATCAGCCATAGGTTATACAGGAAAAGTCTAATAAATCTACTAACACTTAAGAAAATAGATATAGTAGAAATGTAATTATGATTATCAAATCAACCTTTGTCCTAAAGCGAGTTTTACCAGTCTTATTTCATCAAACCTATCTCTTCCTTGGGTCAGAAAGCAATCACAATCTGATTTAAATTGGGAAAACACATGTAGACCACATGAATATTCTCTTAGTATATTTTATYTAGCAGACTGTGCCTGTTTTCTAATCCTCCAAGGTGCTTAGGCACTTAACTATCAATAGAGTAATTGATTTTAGGAGATACTAGACACCTAAGCATCTTCCAAAGTTACAGTGAGCCTGAATGAATAAGTCTGCAGTRTATTATATTTACAGGAATATTTTGACTCATTTTGTCACTGCAAAAGTCAGAGAGAGAAYGAAGATGCAGACAAAAGGTTAGAAAATTCTGTGCATGCCCTGGTCTGTGCATCTCTGAACTAGGCAAGGTGGTCTTGCATCCTTTTAATAGTTTTTAATAACATTTTAAAATGTTATCCCTTTTCCCTGTGATTTCCCTTATAGTGACAAAGAGATAACGATTTTTCCCTTCAGTTTGTGTATCCATATGTCGGGGCTTGGTTGTGTTGGAATAAATCGGAGCTAATTCCAGTGGCTGCAGCAGTTATTTGCCATCTCCACTGGTGTTCACGAAAACAGTGTTTGTTCCTGAGTTTACTGTGGTACCTGCAGCTTTTAAATAGCTGAACTTTTGAGAGAGGTTCAAACATAACTGCCACATCTAGGAAAAAATGTTGGGTTTTTTTCTAAAGCTTTTGTGGATTATATTTTTATGGAGACCCAGAATGGGAAAATTTCTAGAATTGGAAATGGGAAATTTCTGGCCACCCGTCATAACTAAATGATGAGGGCTCACAAAGTTCCCCTTCTGCCCTCCTAATGTGGGAATGCTGTGACAGGAGATAGGAAATTGTGCTCTATTGCTGCTTAAATTTTCTGCCAAACAGTTTTCTTGACTCTCACTCTCCTTGCAGCTTCGTGTGTGGCTTTTACTTTAGCTTTTCACTCAGGCATTGTCTGTAACGACATTTACTTAGGCAGGAAAAGGGATGTTACCTGTAAAATATCAGAATTTTAGCATGGAGAGGCCCACGGACAAGGCAAGAAGTCTGAGCAATGTGTGTCGGGCCCGTGTTGTTCTCCTTGAACACAAACCCTGAGGAGCGTTGGTGAGGGCTCCTGTGCACATTTCTATTTCTGCCGTGCTTTGTGTATGTGATGCCGTGCCTTTATATATGTGATGTAGGGTTTGCTTTTAGTATCCCCTCAAATTCTGCCCGTTTTTGAAACGTTTCCCATCCCCGGCACCTAGGAATGATTTCTCAGAGGCGCCAAGGAATACCTGTGGAGGTCCGGACACGCTCCTGCTCCGCGGGCTCAGCCGGGAGCCAGAAAACTGATACAGGAACGGATGTGGTAACCGGTGCCTCATTTCACCCCTCTTTCCCAAGTGTTTTTTTAATWATTATTATTTTAATATTTCTATTTGCCTCCGTGTTTCCTTTAAAAATCAGCTTTTCCTCAGAAGTAGACACACCAGTTATTTAGTTAACTGATTAGTAATTGAAGGCCTAGTTTGGAAATTGTACAAGTTTCCTATGAATATTCATAAAAAATAATTAACTTGGCTTCTGATTTAGAACCCAACAACAGTTCACTGTGATTTTTTTTTTTTTTTTTTTTTTTTAGATGTTTTGATAGATGAGTTAATTATACGCCGAGGTCTAGTTACTGGGGCTTCTTTCCTAAGTGGTGATTGACTAACTGCTGCTGGTGACAACAAGCCC
>NW_020454971.1:201891-212180 GCF_003342845.1 Nothoprocta perdicaria | reverse complement strand
TTTTTTTTTTTCTTTTTTTTTTTTTTTTTTTTTTAAAAGGTTTTTATCCCGTCAAGGAAAAACCGGCTCTTGGAAAACAACCAACTCAGTTGGAACTCGGAGATAATAATCAGTTTCTCTGGGCTTGTGAAATTGGCTCATTAAGCGTGCTTTTTAACAGAAAATATTGGAAGCGATTAAGTCTGCTTTACCGAGTGGGCATGAAATGGCCAACCTTCGGCCACCCACGGCTCCTAGGTGCCTGGCGTCGTTTTATGCATGCGGCGTAATGTCTTTACTTGAAGTGCTGTTTATTCATCACCTGCTTATTTATCTCTTTGCATTTGGCAGGCACATCGATCAATGTTAAACTGTCACGCAAGGTTATTTTTCTTTTACATAACAGTAGAGGCCTAAGGTAGCGGCATATTAAAAGTAATAACTTTCTAACTTGTGGCTCACGATGACAGCGCCATTTGTACCTGAATATATCACAGCCAGAAATTCCTCATTTAAAAAGAAAAATAAAATAAAAGGAAAATAAAAAACAGACAATGTCTGCTAAGTATGAATGCTCCTGCAAGGTCAAAGGCTGGGAGACAACATTTGTGTTGCTATAATTGTATGTCTGTGTTGTGAATGGATCCAGCGAACGGCTCTTCCCCGCAAGACAAAGCCGCCTTTGACCTGCCTGAGTTATCTCGAGGCCGGCGCTTCTGATCAATCTATGCAGCCACTATTTCACGTGTGCTGTCGAGCAGCTGAGGGTGGTTTATCCAGCGGCACTYGGGTGCCTTTGCGTAGAGCCCCGCTGATGGAGCCGGGAGCCTGGATGGCAGCGCTGCTCCGCGCGAGCGTCGCTGCTCCTGGGCTGTGGGGGAGGCCGTGCCACGCACGAGCTGCCTCCGCACACCGCGCACGTGGAGGGCACGGAGCTCGGCCCGGGAATGCAGGCGCCGCGCAGCGCTCGGCCGGCTGAGACGCTCGGCAATCTGCAGAACGGCACCAGAGTCAACGCTGAAGTAACTCTTTTCATTCTAGTTTCTCTCACCCCCACACACCCCTCTTCTTTTTTTGGTTCTAGGATTCTGTTGCTTTCAAACACTGCCCAGCTTTGATAGACTTCCTGTCTTGGCATCGGGCCAGGCRAGCTTTCTCTGTACAAACAGGTTTTCTTTTTATTTTCAGTCCAGCCTAAAAATGCCTACAGATAGAAGGATGTCAGATCTTTTTAGTGTTGAATTTCAAAGCGGTCCTTAGAATTCCTTCCTTCCCTTGATCTTGTCTTTGGATTGCAGCTTAGACTCACTCGCTGTTTCTAAATATAAGCCATGGACAGTGGCTTTCTAATAAAGTGCTTTGATAGTCTTGTGTACGTGGGAATTAAGCCCGGAGCCCCGGTGGACGCGGCGTCCGCAGCGCCGCGCGCGCTGACACGAAGCGCCGCTCCCACCGCCACACGTGCAGCGACGGTGCCGCCACGAGGAAGCGTGAACGAAAATGTGGGAGCGCTTAGGAAAGCGAGCCCATGCAACGTGCTTGCGTGTCACACAGGAGCATCTAGTGCTCTGGAATTAAGAGAATTTAACGCTCAGGCTGGGCTGTCTTTGGAGCTGTTAATTCATGTGCTTCTTCCTGCTCTTGGGCAGCCAGTTCTGCTTTATCTCATGGAGTGAAAACCTGGAAGGGGAGAAGGGGGAGGCTTGTCCATTAAAAACAGCAGCACCTCTGCATGTCTATGCTCTTCGGATCGATATTTGCATCAAAGTGGTTTAAATGTGTGTGGCTCTAGGTCTGTCCATTCTTTCAACCTGACCTGCAGCATTGATTAGGGCYAGTGTAAGGAAGGGAAAATAGCAAATCCGGTAAGGTAAAATTAAAAAAAAAGAACAAGGAATGCCTCAGTGGCTCCTGAGAAAGAAGCACTTAAAGTCTTCGCATCATTTGTATGAAGGCAGCAATCSCCTTAGAGCTTGCCCCTCTTCACCATCAGTTGTGGTTCATTTGAACCAATTTCTGAATGTAAAAAAGTAATATTTCAGATATTATCTGAACAAAGGTGAAATCTCTTCCTTGTTTGGGATAAATGAGTTCTCGCTTCTGATTAAAATAGTCACTCTAATTTTTAATTACTGCTTCACTTTCTGCTTATATATCATTGTTCAAGGAATGCATGAAGAAAATAACTTTACCTGTTTTCTCTGGTAGCACTGCAAGCCCTTCCTTCAGCACCATAGGACACTGTCCATGTGCACAGCGCAAGGCAACTCATWCCCTAGCAGAGTCCTGTCAAAGAGGAGCAGTTAGGGCGAAATCTGCAGGACTGGCCCTAGAACTTGCCCAGTTATTAGCAAAAGCTTTTGCTAATCGTCTGAAACACAAGGAAATGTTTGGTTTCCTTTGCTGTTTTGCTTTCTTGCTTTTTTTTTTTTTTCTTTTTTCCTTTTCAGTCCATTTTGAGGCTACGGACACTACAATGAGTAAACTTAAGAATTTCACTCACTAAAACTCTGGTTTTACTTAACTCTGGAAGTCACTGAGTGCAGTGACTTCCACTTGGAAACTTTGGCTGCCTGACTATAGCTATGGGGGTTGCATGGCCTTAGGGCAAGACTTAGTCTTATGTTATATATAGACAGCTCATTTACAAGTTTTGATGCACTGGAGAATCTGCCAAATTTTAAAGGAAAGTTGCAGGTTTGGATCTGTGTTTCCTTCTCTTTGGTTTCAAATGGAATTTGGTATTGGATTTTCGGGCTGTGGGATCAGCCTTTGCACTTTGACCTGCATGTGTGACTGCTTAGGCAACAGCTAATTCTGAAGCAGAAAAAGACTTAAGATCAGCTTTTATGAAATGGTTTCGATTTTTATAAACAGAAAAGCAAAATGACAGGACATTGTATAATATGTTAAACTGCGAGGGGAAGGGAGGAAAAAAAMAAGACAGTTCAGAAGTCTGTCATGTAAACCAAGAAGTCCATGCTGCCRAATGGAATAAAACCAAACGCGTGGAAGTAGCTCCGCTCCACGTAGCCCCGCTGGCAAAGCACTTAGCACCTACTCACCTTGGGCTGCATGAACACACTTGTATTAAATTGGCCTCCCAAAAGAGGRGTCCCTGTATTAAGGGTGATCAAAGGGTTTTGGCAAGGCCGGCTGGCCCCCAGCTGTAAAAGCGACCCTATAAGTAGTGAGCAGTTTGCTTGATGGAGCGGCTGTGAGCCGCTTGCTGGTTCCTTGTGTTTGCCTGTTACCTGGAGCACCACGCGCTTTTGTGGACGTCTTTTACCTGCAGGATTGATCACRAGCAGGGCTCTGTGCAGGTTCGATACCTGGTAGTTTAAATTTGAGCTGTTTTGGTCCTTTCAGTCCGAAGAAGAGGTGGAAAATTAGCATTGTCAAAGACATGAGCCCCARCGTTGAGCTGCTGTTGGCCCCATAAACCTTGTCCATGATGCTCGGCATTCACATGATGCCCGTTCCACTTGTCTGCCTTCACATGCCTCACGGACCTAATTTAGGGCACTCACTGCTGGTAGCCATGTCCTAAGACTAATATACAGCCACCCATAGAGCAGTTACTTTCTGACCTGGCGTTAGYAACTCTTACATTTCTTGTCTTACAGAATTTTATTATCCCTAAGGATGGCGGCTCCTGCAAAACGACTTTCGTGGCTGTCCTGCCACGGGCCTTTCTCTTTATACAGGTAGCTTGGCCATTTCGTTCACTGCGGGTTTGGACTCTTTCTCTCATACCTGCTGGCAGTTGATGGTTCCAACTATGTTTCAGTTTTACCTTAGAGGTACAAACATGTTTCTCTCAGGTTCCGTTACATCACCAGCAGATGCTACAGTTCTGGCCCTGGGGATATTAAGGTGTTAACAGCCAGCCAATTCTGAGGCGTTTTCATATGACACCAAACTTGGTTGCCGCGCAGCATTTTTACTTGGTGTTGTTTGGCCAAGCACAGCGGGTGTGAGCTGCTGTGTGGACGAGCGCACAGCAAGGAGGCTGCTAACATAATAACCTCTATAATTGCACACCGTTCTGCTCACCAAGTTCCCTTGCATGGGGCAGAATGCCACCCTCCTTAAAGCGAGGGCTAATGTTCATCTCTGTCCTGTTTATCTTCTCTCCCTCTCTCTACCTTCTCCTCCCCGAGTTCTTCCCTCTCAGGCTATGTGGAAAGGGTGATGTTTATTTTGCCCAGCAAGGATGGAGGAGAAGCGGGCAGGTGGCAGGAGCCTGAGCAGAGCCTGGGGCCCTGGTAAGGGGAAGGATGAGCTTCCCTTTCCCTCCTCCTGTCTTYTCTCCTTGTGGGATGGGTGCCCAAGAGGGGAGAAGCTGCAAGGCTGAGCTGTGGGAAGGGAGAAGCCATTTCCCAAAGGGCACAGGTGAGATTTGGGATCTGAGATGTGGGAGCAGCTGGGACCTGAGCTCTTCAGGGTGTTGGTGGGAGGAAGGGACAACACCCAGRTGGGAGCTCTGAGCGTGACATTAGACCATGAGCAGAGGGGCATGAACACAAGGCAGGCAGAAAGTGCGGGGCTTGCTGCCTTAGCTTGTCCTCTGGAGTAACTTGGTGGGTTAATGTTTCYGTCTTTGCAAGGTGATGATGGAGAGTGAAGAGAACATAGTAGAAATATTGCAAAGAATTGATGTTTGATAGTTCAAGAGGCTTTATTCTCAGCCATCTACCTGATAACCTTAGAATTAGGTCACTKATGTAGAAGCGGATGTAGTTTTCTGATGTTGGACATCAGATCTGTAATTCTGGCTCCAGTCCATTCCTGTGTAAATCTGAGRTTGCTCCCTGGAATACGTTCTTCAGTGTTGTGCTCCAACAGGTCTGTGTCGTGAGCAATGGGCCTGTCGCAGCTACGGTGCTAATTCAGCTCCCTGCGTGTGAGCCAAAGCTCTCACTCATGTCCCCTTGGCTTCCTTAGAAATCTTGCACCTACTGTTTGGTTGTTACAAACCCAAAGCTCAACAATATGTTTAATAGACAAGATGAGAAAGGAGATTGCATTATATAGTTTCCACACAAATAATATACAAGTATCAGCTTCATGGGCCTTTATTTCTGAGCGGGCATGACATTAAGGCTTGCAGACTTTAAAACACTGGTGTGCAGAAATCCATCTTGTAAAGTCATGTGAGACTGGGCAAATGTGGGCAAATCCATCAGCGCAGGTTAAGCGTGGCTAAAACTTGCCCTGTTCAGATGGGTAGCCTTATGTGGGGGTCAGACCAATCTTTATCTTAATGCTGAGGATGATTAAAGCTGGAATACATTACCCTAGAGATGTGAAGCCTTCTCCACCCCTTAAATCCTAAATCAATGCTGAATGCCTTCCTGAAAGCTGTGCTCTAGCTAAGCCCCAGACTGCGATACAGCTTGGATTTTTTTGTTGAAAATTCACCAAGTTGGATTGTGGAAGAGGTTGCACGRACAGTCCTGGGACTCTCTGTCTCTGCAGTCCATGATTCCAAGGACGTGCATGGGAGAAGCCACTGGCAGTCGGCATCCTAGTCTGCATGAGCGACAGCGACGAGCGAGGGCTTGTGCTTGCAGGAATGTAAGGATTTGCCAAATATTTGTATCCCATGGGGTAGAAGGCAACCTAAAGGAGCTCTATTTATACCCTGTGTACCTTCCCAGTGCATGCCGCAGGTTATTCTGCGTGCTAACCCCTGCACATGCAAAGCGACATAGGCTCCCTCCCCAAGATCTTCCAGGCACAAGTTAACCCTTGAGCAGCAGAGTGGTCTGTTATTCAAGGAAGGTGTGAGCAAGCTGGCGAGCATCCATCTCCTCCTGGCAGCAGTGTCCTGCAGCTGGGTAGGGAGCACACCRTTACCAACGGGGAAAACAGAGCTTCTGCAAAGTTTTTATCCATGTAGACAATTTGTCTCTCTCTACAGGCGGTAATGGATAAATAGGAGTTTTACCTTGCGCGGAATGAGTGGGCTCTTGAACAAATTAAAATGATCTAACTTAACCTTCTGACATAAGCAAGGAGGGAATAACCACAACACATAAGGACAGAACTGCAAAGAATATAAAATGGCAGTGGAGTGAGAACCGATTTGTCCACGGGAAAACAGGCTTGGAAGTGAGGACTGCTGTCCTGGCCCTGTAACTACAGGGTTAACTTTAATTTTAGTGGACACTGGCTAATGCAGCGCAAACTTGTTAGGCAAAGGCAGGGCAGCCCATCAGTAACTGAGTTTGCTTTGCTGCTGTTTAAACAGTTCTTGAGTGAAGCTGACAATAGACATCTCAACAGATGAAGAGCTGTGTCAGCTCCCAGGCTGGTCAAAGTGCTCTTTTAACCTATGCTTCCACTAAACGGATACTTCTATTGGATATCCTTTGCAAGGAAATGATAGGACACCGTTTCCTTTCTCTTTTTGTATTTGTTAAACATAATTATTGTTGATCGTTGTGTTTCAGCTACATGCTTGCACCAAAAGCAAAGGCAAAATTACTTAGGAAGCTAAAAATAGTCCATATAATGATCTCAGTGGGAGGGAGGTTATCCAATTGAGGAGGAAAAAGTATAGAGAATTAAGATGTCAAATATTGTAAGGCCATGTTAATAGCCACTGCCTGTACTCCAGGAAACCAGGTATCCTAAATTCTCTGAAAAGCCAAAATGCACCTTAGTGGTGAGCAAAAACACTGCACTCAGGTGTTCTTTCCTAAAATCCTTGCAGTTTTATCCAGCCTTTTTGTGATATAGTAAATGCCACTGTAAATCAATTTAGGGAGGAGCATAGAGAAATAATATTTAGAATTGGATATTTTTTTAAAAAAGTAAGCATTTGGGAACCCTAATTCCACAGGGGATAGATGCCTCTCCTTATCTTCTCRTGCCTAAAGAATGTGCCCAAACAAAGCCCTTAGGCTATGAATTTCAAAGACACCTTAATCTTCCCCCAGTCTGGTAGGCCAATAAAGTTGTTCCTGTAGCAATCCTAATTTCAGGAAAAGGACAAATTGCTAACCGGAGAGGATCAAAGTGCCACAGGTATTAAGGTGATGCCCGTTATGTGAGTGAGTGTGAGGAGGTGACATTAGCACGCCAATATAACACGTCTTCATTGACCTTACCAATGCTTCTGATGCTATTAGACCTGTGTCTCTGGGAAGCTGTTGGCAGTGTATCCAAACTCCCGGATGTCCAGAAAAGTTTGTGAAATTATCCGTCATCCGCGCAATGGTGTGCCGGAGAGAGGCTGGGGCTGGCACTCTGCTGGATCCATTTGTAATAGCAAAAGGAGTCAAGCAAAGGTGTATTTTGGCACAGATTGTTCTTTGGACTGTTCTTTGTAGTAATGATTGATGATGCCACTAGAGACATGATGCCAGGAATATTTATTAAATTTTGAACATCTGGCAAGCTCTTTAACCTGAGCAGATTGAAGGCCTCCACAACACTGAAGGAGAAGGTTATATGTGAACTTCTTGGCGCAGGTGGTTGTGCTTTCGTTGCACACACTAGAGAAGACCTCTAGTTCACGACCAACAAATTTGCTGTGGCAGCTAAAGTCTGCGGATTTATCGTCAGTCGGAAGAAAAGCAAGGTTATGCACCAGTCCATAGCTGGAAAAGCATCTGTAAGATGCAGCATGAGAATAATGTGCTAGTGTGGGTAATAGATTTCATTTGCTTTCTTTAAGAGTTTATCAGATGTCTAAGAAATCATATGTTGCATTAAAGAAAAAAACAAACATGTTTTGCATGTGAGATTGCACCACAGATCRACACCTGCGTGGTATCCCACAGAATACCCAAGTTAGTGTTTATTTTGCTGCAGTAATTTCCACATTAGTCCGCGGCTGTGAAACATGGACAAGTCATTGCTGGCACATCAAAGAGCTGGAAAAATTCCATCAACAGCACCTTCGAGCTATTATGCATATCAAGTTGTAGGATAAGAATCACAAATAACAAGATTTTGCAAAGAGATTGCACAAGCTGTATTGGAGCAATCATTATAGAAGCATTATTTTACTGGACTGGACATGTCCTCTGTATTTAGGACATAAAGCTCCCACAGAATCKGTTGCATCGTAAAATTACAATAGGCAGCAGATCAAAAGTCGGAGGAGAGGAGAGGCTTTTGTCCGGAAAAAATCCCTCCCCAGTTGCAGCACAGATGTCATCATCTGGGAAACTCAGCATCAGCTATTAATGTAGGGCCCTGTCGTATGGAGTGAGGAGCATTGGTCAATGGAGCTGAGAAAGAATTCACAACTGCAGACTTGTTGAAAGAGTGATTCTGCCCTCGTGGAACACCTGCAAGCCAATCCCAACCTCTGTAAATGCTGTTATCACAGAATCATTAAGGTTGGAAGGGACCTCTGGAGATCATCTAGTCCAACCCCTGCGATCCACAGGGACACGAAGAGCACGGGGCACAGGGCAGCATCTAGGTGGGGTTGAAGACATCCAGAGGAGACTCCACAACCTCCCTGAGCAGCCTCTTCCAGGGCCCTGTCACCCTCACAGTGAAGAAGCTCTTCCTCACCTGCAGATATATGCCGTTACACTCAATTTGCTTTTAAAAGAAGGTGAMTCATAGCTGAGGAGCATCATAGCTGAGGCAACACTCCCTCCGTGACCAACAGAGAGGGAAGTTCTGTTGCAGGAGATGGGCTCAGAGGAGGACGTGAGAGGCCACGAGACAGCAAGTGCCCCAGAGCGGCCGCTGCRCTGCGCGGGCCAAGGCAGGAGCACAAGGCCCGGCTCCAGTGTGAGGCCGTGTCTGTAACAAATGTAAACAACCAATTAGGCTGCCCTGGTAGCCGAGAGAAAGCTTCAGAAACGGGGGCTGTTGAACGCGGTCTGTAGGAACCGAGCAGTTTGGTGTGTGGAAAATTGATAGGCAGTTTTTATCTCGCTATCCGCTTTTATCTAACGCATCTGAAATTCTGTAAATATATTCACTTGCCCTACTTCTGAGAGTAATTCTTCACTGGATTTTCAGTAATTGAATATCACATGTTTTATGGTCTTCCTCTGCCTTGTCGGTATAACCGAAAATGAATAAAATGATAAACTGAATTCCTGCAGATTGGGCGGTTTTAATGGAAAGCGAGATAGACTGGATATCTCTGGAGCAATCCATGTTTGGAAACTTTTAGGCTGGTAAAAAGCCCAATCACTGACATGCAGTATTTCATCTCCAAAACAAGATAGTGTTTACTGAGAGGGAGGAAAAAAACCCAACACACTGCTCTATTGTAAAACCTGTCTACATTTTCAATGCAATATTACAAGAAGGAAATACTTTTGTCCTGGCAAGACCTCAAGGGTGCTTTTCTTAATTTCTCAGTTGATTTTATTCTCTTATCTGGAATATGTAAAGGGGATTCTGTATTTCATTTATGAAAATGTGCATATTTTATGCCAYAAAAGAGAGAACCTTCTTCTCTCCCCTCTCCTTCCTTTTTTGGTAAATATTCTTTCAGAGGCAGCACAATCGATGTAGTCAGAGCTAACAAGCAGATGGATGTATTTGAATGCCATTATCTTATGTACAATGATATTATCTCTTTCATGAAAAATTCAGCAGTTTGGGCTGCTTTAGTCAAGGAGAAGGAGGAAGTCGGAAAGAAAAAAAATAGTGAGAAAAACATGATCAGACTTGGAATCCCTGAGGGGGTCACATTGCATCATTTAGCAGGAGAATAAGCAATGCAGAAGGAGCAAAGTTGGTGGAGYTGCTGTCTGCTCTCCTTATGGCGTTCTTGGCTGCGAGTTCCCTCCAAGCCCTGCAGCTGTAGGTGGGCAGCTCTCGGGCCTGCTAAAGCATCACACCATGACATTTTTATCATCAGTCTAGGAGAAGAAAATAAATTTGCTAACAGAACCTCGTTGGCAGGCTAATACTGCCTTGTCACATTCCAGACATCTCCAGCTCTGGCCTGAGCCAGGGGAAACAAGATCGAGGGCCAAGAAGTTCATGATGGACACGTTATATAAAGCACAGAAATGCATAAAGAGACAGGGGAGGTTTCTCTATAGTAGAAATCAGGTATTCCTCATGATTTCAGAAATGGAAGTGCTTGAGCACATGAAATATTCAGCAGCTGGAGGTAGAAGGCTCTGCTTCCTTAAAAGCTGTCCTAATGCTAGCTTGGCTTTTCTCTTTCTTTCTCTCTCTCTTTCTATGCTCTTCTTTCTCTCTCTCTCTTTCTCTCTCTCCTTCCTTCCTTCCTTCCTTCCTTCCTTCCTTCCTTCCTTCCTTCCTTCCTTCCTTCCTTCCTTCCTTCCTTCCTTCCTTCCTTCCTTCCTTCC